>NC_138655.1:162471052-162728552 GCF_964273445.1 Streptopelia decaocto
TATGAATGAAACCGCCTGGCTGAGCTGGGAGTAACATCCTCACCCTCAAACTCCGAGAAGCTGGTGAAATGCAAGAGGGGAAGGGGGGGACGCGATGGGGGTCGATGGGCTCCGGGTGGCGATGGGGGCAGCGGGGACCCCCGGGGGGGCTCAGCGGTATCGGGGACCCGCCTCCCCATCCCCGGCCGGTCCTCAACCAGCTCCGGGGGGGGCTGCAAAACCCCGGCTTCAGGAGGCTCCTCCTGGCCACGGGACGGCAGATTCTGCGCCCATGCGGGTGCGAGGGTGGAAAAGTAAATAGAATTAAAAACAAAATAAAATAAAAATCAAACTCAAACCTCGAAAATTTCGCGGAGTAAGTGAAAAAAAAGCAGTTTTGCCGCGGGAAAAGAAAAAAAAAAAAAGGCTAAAATAAGCTACTTAAAGGGGGTGGGGGAGTGATCTCTCAGCCCCACGCTTTCACGCCGGACTCAATCGGCTTTTTGAAACTGCAGATCCTTTGAGACACAGAGGGAGAGAGCAGCAAAAAATCCCTGTTTGTAACCTAAACGCGCTGCAACCTGGAAGGCTGGCAGAATAAACCTATTGTGGAGCTGAAACGTGCCGGGATATACAAGCGAAAAACCCCCAGAGTACCGCTGTTTGCGAAAAGGTAATTGCTAAGTGAAAATATTTCCAAGTTTTCGCTTTTTTTTTTTTTTTGTTACTTTCGACTTTGCGATTTGTTTGCATGCAGAAAAGAGGAAAAAAAAAAAGTGATTTTTTAAATTTATTTTTTTCCTCCCCAAACCCTTCTGAAACCCAAAAGATAAAATTACTGGATCTAAAAATAAAGCAGTGGTTAAAAGCCTCCCCCACCCTCTCCAATATCCCACCCCTTCCACCCCTCTCACGCCTTCTCCCTCCCTCCCTCCTCTTCTCTCCCTCTCTCTGTGTGTTTGCGTTTGACAAAGAAATTATTTGAACTTCCCACTGCCTCATAAAAAAGGAAACAGAAGGGCAGTTTTGACATATGGATGTGATTTTTTCTGCTCCGAGACAGATGCACGCGGAAAACAAACAGCACCAGGGGCTGCGGCTCTGAAGGGAGCGAAGTTGCTCCCGCTTCACATGGGCTCCTCGGCTGCATTTCGGGAGCTGCCCAGATCTCCAGCCATGAGAAAACGAAGCAAAAGACCGGGGTTTCTCGTCACGTGCCTTTCTGGCTAAAAAACTGTGTAAACAAACAAACAATCAAACATAAATTCTGGAAAAGGTGGGGGGTGGGGGGGGGACGGGAGGGGAAGAAGGAGAAATCATCTGCTAAGCGGAGCGTTTGGAGACCTCTCGTCCTCCGACTTCCCTGAGCGACCTTGGATGTTGGAAGAAGCCTCTTGGATATGGGATCATATCTGGTTTATCACAGCCTGGGTTTGATCCTCTGCTGCTCCGTCTTGAGTTCAGTCTACGCTCTGGTGAGTCCCTCGAATCTTTTCCCTTCTCGTTCTTGAACGCTCCGCGCGGTTGTTTCCTTGATGAGTAATTCGCTGTATCAAGGATTTATTTAGAAGGCTGAACACTGAGGTTTTGGGGTTTTTTTTCAGCCCAGTGGCTTATTTTGCTGGCAGATAGTGTGTGCAGTTGGTCTCAAGAGTTGCTGCACCAGATGAAATTAAAATGTCTGTGCTTCCCGAAGAGTTTGAATCACTTTTAAACCCCTCCGGACAGGAACGCGTGCAGTTTGACAGGGCTCTGGGGAAAGCATTTAGAGGATAATTTCAAAGACACCTATGGGTAAAGGGCAACTTTTCTTTTTCTTATATATGTATTTTTTTTAATGCACTTCCCTCCCCAAGATGACAAATTTAATCTTCTAAATCTGCAAATCTGCTTAATCTCAGCATAACAGTGCCTTCCTCTTTGGGATTAAATTTAGAGAGGACCTTAGAGCGCAGGGCTTGTGGACAGTTTACACTCAGGAGTATGAAAGTAGTATTAACCCTTCGCTACTTGGCTTGTTTTCACCTGTTCCTGCACACATGGAGAGAAAATATCTTTCCAGAGGCAGCAAAAAGGGCTAAAGTCTGTCAAAACTTCCTTGATGGTGGTGATGGGGAATGGGCTAAAATCTACAGACCCCCCTCTGCAGCCCCAAATGGTCTCCAAAGCCCGTCTGCTGAATGGATGGGACATGTCATCCAGAATCGGCCACCAGATATTAACCCACGGATGGACACACTGCTCGGACATGTGCTTTCCTTGCTTTCTCCATCCTTGGAATTACCACCATTGCTGCCGTTTCTTGGTGTCTTCTGGCGTAGGAAGGGACACGACCACCACATAAAGTGGTGTCTCCATTCCCACGAGGGATGGAGATGCACCCAGTTCCTCCAGGAACCACCACTCTGTCCCCTGGGCTTGGTAGGAGCTTCTTGAGACCTTGTGCAGGGTCGGTAGGGGGGTATTTCCCTCACACACATCCAGCATCATGCTGGGGAAAACATATCAATGAACGAGAAGAAATAGCCCCTCAGAAAATAATCATTGTTGCAGCCCATTCTCGTCTTGGTCTCACTCTAAGCTCAAATCTTTCAAAACTCAAAGAATATCAGGGAAGCTGAGGGGACCGCTTGTAGTTTTGTCACGGTGTTAGTGTTGGTTGAGGTTTCTCTGCTGTTCTGGGGTTGGATTAGTTTCTCCATGACCACTTCTGACTTTGGGGCTATATCATGACAGGGTAGGTCTGTAGCACCTGCTACGCCCCCACCTCCACAGCCCTTTGGCCGCTGAAGTCAGCACCAAAATTCCTCCTGGCTTTGGTGTCCCTGATGGCACCCGCGAACGTCAGGTTCGTGAAGCACTCAGACTGGAGCTCAGCAAACTTAAGGATCCAGAAAAGACAGGCAAGGGCTGCTGAGCGCATCTCCAGCCCCATTCCCAGTTCACTCCCCTTTTACAGTACATCCCAGTACCTCCAGAAAGTGCAGAGGACCAGCCATGTGAATCAAGGATCAGCCGTCTCATGTTCCCGTTGGGTATTTTGGTTTTAATTTTTGATAGCCCCATTACAGCAGACACTTTCAGATCACAAGATCTGTGATTTGCTGCGATGGCCGGAGCAGCCGAACGTGCCCCCGCACATCAGGGCGAGCTGGGTTTGGGTGTAAATCAGGAACAGCTTTGCCAGAATCACAAAGAGGCAAAAAAAAACCAGGAAATTTGCTGTGAAGCGCTAGGTGAGGAATACACAAGAGTGTTTGTTGCATTTCCAAAAGCCTGATGCCCTCCTGTACTGATTTAGGGTCCTGCTGCTAGAAACCCCATTTGGTTTAATTGGGCCCAGGGTGAAGTTCATGTTTCAGATACTTTTCTGGCTTTTCAAAGCCACTATTGACAGCTGAAGGAGTTGCCAGAAGGTTTGAAAAGTCATCCTGACAATTCAGAGACTGCAGAGATGATGTGTGTCCCTTCTGGCATCCACTTAGGCAGAATAAGAAGGTCAGCCCCATATAAACCCTTTATACAGAGACTTGGGAGGCAGGGAATAACTTGCAGGGTTTTTTTTGCTGTTGTTTCTTTCCCAAACTAACTCAATTTTTATATGAACTTAAAAACACCATATGGTATTGACTGCATGTTTCAGCACAGTGATGTCTTAGTTACAACACTATAAGAAGGGTCATATGTATATTTGTTATTTGGCTAGCAGGTCTGCGTGTGGTTTATGTGCTGCTGCCAATAAAAGTCACCAAGTGCCTCTGTCCTAGAAGCAACAAAAATCAATGAGGGCGGCTGTAGAAGGATGGGGATGCAAGGGCTTAATTTAGAGACACACTCCGTGGTGGCTTTGCCTAAGCTAAAAGTGGTACCCGACCTTTCAGTCTTCCAGCAGACCAAAGCAAAGCTCTGTTGTGGCACTGGAGTCAGAAGGATTCCTGCAGTCCGCTCAGAGCTTCAGGGCACAGTTTATCCGTCTGAGGCTGGAGGACTTAGATCTTGAGAGCCGTGGCTCTAATCATTGGGCTCTTTGCAGCTCCATCACTTTGCATCTGAGAGCTGGTGATGCTGAGATCGGGCAGAGCATGACGCATCCTAAATCTGAAGCTGTCACTCCTGTTATTCCTTATGTCAGCCAGCAAAGGTGATAGTAAAGATTTTTTTGAAGCAAGAGTGCTGAAATAAGCCTGGGAAATGGTTTCTTTGATTGTCTGTGTCATCGTGGGGCAGCTGAATCCCTTCGCCACAGCACACGGGCTGCATGTCCCTGAATTAAATGTAAACCAGGGTGGGAAATTCAGCACAGGGAAAAATGCTGTGGGAGCAAGTTCTCTCAGAGTTAAAAGTGTCTGTACAGAAATTGTGGATTTCCAAGAGCCTGTGGCCGTGCAAAATCCACAGTGAGATCAGCATCCCTGACCTGAGCTTCTGAGGGGCAGCTGAGAGGGACAGGCTTTGATGTAGGATAAATTGTTGGGTGAAGCTCTGCTCTCCTCCAACCCCCTGGCAATTCAGAGGGGTCCTACCCCAGCATTTCCCTGAGAATATCATAATTAACACCTGCCTAAACAGTGAGGGGAATCTGGCTTGCTGATTAAGTGCTCTGTGCCTGAAATCTGGCATGGTGAAGGGGAAATTTGGGTGAATTCTGCTGTTTGGTCTAAAGGCCAGACGAGTAAGACTGGCCCAAGCCAGATAGCCCTGCAAACATGGACTTGAAAAGAAAATACATGTGAGAGGAGCCTTAAAAGTAGGGCCCGACATTGGCAAAGAACAGGTATTTAAGATATAGGTGCAGAAAAACCTCCCTGTGTCCCACCTTCCATCAGAAAGCTCCATGGTTTGCTCTCATGGTTTTTACTCAGTTTCCTTCTCTTGTCTCAGCCTGGAAGCCCCCAATCCAATTGTCACTGAAGGAGATATTATTATTATTATTATTATTATTATTAATAATAATAATAATAAAAACATCAGCCTTCTGCAGGACTTTGGATCTCAATAGCTCCATTTTGGGAAAGGGGCATCAGCCTGAGGTGGTTGCAATCAGCTGAGCTCAACATGATGCGGGGAAGCAGATACGTGCGAGGTATGAAACGGGTAGCAAAGGGGACCCCCACTTTAAATTACTGAGAGAGTATTGCCTTTTGGCAGTGCTTGATGCCTTCCAGAAGGTGATGCACACTCGGGGGGTGCATTTTGGGAGCAGAACGGTCTCGACCCCTCCGTGTTTGCTGCAGCCTGTGATTCCCCAGCCCTGGCCCCACTCAGGTTGCTCAGGAAATGCTGAAGTTTCCCTTTGAATTTGCAGAGAAGCTGCAGCAATCCCCCAGAAGTTCAAGGGGTGTCAGGAGGGGATTTGGAGACTTTTCTTGCAAGCACACCCCAAAACAGGGACAAGATCAACCAGGTCCCCTGTAGAAGGGTTGTAGCCCTTATTTCCAAGGGATCTGCATCCTCACCAGCATTGGTGTTAATCTCCAGTAGGAGGGCTCGATATACATCAGAAAAACTCTCTTCTTCAAACCAAAGCAATTCTTGGGTCACCAACCAGCCAAGATCCCGGTGCTCAGGCAGCAAAGCAGCTGAATTAAGGAGATGCTGGTTGGTGCGTTGCTCTCTGACTTGTCTGTTGTTCCTTTGATCAGACCCACATCTTCAGGGATCTGGAAAAGGGAAGGATTTGAAGTGAATAATTTATAGCTGGAAGGGAAAGATAATCCTATTCTGCCTCAGAATATGGCCCATAATGAAAAGAATAATAATAATAAAATATAGAGATCCTTCAAATCCGACTAGCTTTCTAACTTCATTAAATAAAGACAGGCTCCAAGTGCAGGGAAACAAGGTCTAAAATGTTCTTTTCTCCACACGCTTGGGAATGTGCCCATCCCTGCCCTGTGTATTTATGAAAGATACGACTTTTGTTATTGTACTTTGGGATTAGAGGATATCCCTGGACTATAAAACACTCAACCACAAAACATAAAGCAAACAAGCCTCCGCATCAGGGTGGCGCATGGGCTATGACTTCATCCCAGCTGCCCGGTGCTAAGTCTGACCTGAGCAAGCTGGGTTTAGTGTGAGCTCCTTGCATCGGGAAGAGGAAAAGCAACAGGGCAACTGTGAGCACAGGGGGGGTCAAGGCTGGAGGAAATGAAATCCGAGGTGCATCTTTTAGGTCCATGCAGTTGTTGTTTGGCTTCTGGCCTCTTAGAAATAGCCCCAGAGTGGTGCTTTGAGATCAGTGGGATTATTTCAGCTAGGGCGTTGTGTCTGCAGTCCTTGCGAGGGGTTCCCTCAGCCCAGACAGCTCGAGCAGAGACAGCTGCTGCCCCTGCCACCACCACCCTGCGCCCCCGTGTCCCTTTGAAAAATGATGCTGAGAGGCTGAGAGTCATCCCAAAGCTGTGTGTCTCCTATCGTCTCTTTTCCTGGGATGGGTGTCCTGATAAGGGACTCTGCAAGGGTATAAAGATGCTGGCTGGAGGATTTCTGTCTGCTTGGGAACGCACTGCTCAGCCCCTCGGTCAAATTCTGCTAAAATCATTCCCCAGGTTGCCAAGTTATTTGGGGCACAGACACTGCACTCATCACACTGAAACCCCTAAATTGCAACTGTTGTCAGGCAACCTCCAACCAACAGTGTGGGGTGAGGTGGTAAAGCACCCGGCACTGAGATACAGGGCAGAGAAAACCCTTCTTCTTGGGGTCAGTGGCTCCAGCTAAACTCTGCAGTCATTGAATCTTTGTGCCTGAAGAGCAGGAGGAGGGAATAGCAGAGCCAGACTACAGCTGCCTCCGACTTAAACCCCTCCTGGGAACTGGTCCTTTGTTGCTGCCAAGCGGCTCCATCCTCATCCCGCACCGCTGGGAGAGGGAGATGAAGTCTGACGCATATTTAGGTTCCCACTAGACTGTGCATTTTTCCAACCCCATGGCTGTCACTGGGCTCGTCTCAGCCTTTTGAGCTCTAATGCCTCTGAAACCCCTCACCCTCTCACGCTGTCCAGATCAAAGGAAGAAGCCAGCAGGGATCCCCCACCCATTTTGGATGGGCTGTTTCTCTCCAAAAGGGCAAGTGTAGGGGGGTTTCTCTGCTTACCTCCTCCTGTAAGTGAAGTTTTAGCAACTCTTAATTACTAACCTTCACAAAAACAACAGAAAAATGTGTTCCTTAGGGCAAGCCCTGACCGAAAGGAAGAACTCAACAGGAGCAGCCTGTGTTAAAGATTAGACCATATCAAAGATATTTTGGCCTGACATGGAGAATTTGCTTTCTCCCTCTGCACCCACTTAGCTGCTACAATATTTAGATATTTTAACCCATAACATCTCGAACTTCAGCCAGCCTTGCAAGAGCTGGTGTACTAAAGAAGTTTTCTGTGTTTCACCTTTCATGGCAATAAGCAAACTACACTTGGGGCTGAAATTCAACCAGCAGAATATCTGCTGGGTCAGACCTTGAGTTTTCCCATCTTGTGTCATGGGAATAAAACACCTAAACTTGTGCTTGAGGTACCTGCCTTGGCATTAATCCCTTTATTTCCACTGAGGCCAGGTTGACTCTTGTCAGTGAGTAGAAGGGTTCTGTAGTTTAGGAGCCTCAGCTTGGATTGACTTCCAGAAACCTGATTTTCAAGAAAGGAAAATTTTGAACTGTTGGCTCCCTCTTATCAGGTTGTACTTTGATCTTCCTGTAACACAAATCCCTCTGACTCCATTCAGGTGATGGTTCAGTTGTTGAAATTTTCTGCGAGGCTGCCCTGTCTTTCTGGCCACGTGTTTTTCCCTTTACCCAGCAAAGCAGAAAGTGGATTTTTCTGCCCCTTTTCCTTTTCACCCCTCCAGCATCCCTGGTTCAAGGAATTTCAGCAGCGTCTCCTCCCATCTACCTCCTTCCCTCCTGACTATGTGCACTCCACCATGAGCTGATTCAGCTCACTGATCTGGCACAAAACTAACCCAAGATGGAAAAAAAAAAAGAAAATAAATGTAGGAGAAGGCTTGTATCTGGGTCAGTGAATAGCATCTGCACAGCAAAGGCTTGGATGAGCCTCCCAAGATGTGCTAGGGAGAGACTGGGTCACAGAGCAGGGGACAAGAAGGGATGAGCAGCCAGCAATGTGTGCAGGTTTGTCCTGACACCGTGGTTGTACAGTCACACAAAATCACACCAAGTGGTTGGGGTTGAAGGGATCTCTGGAGATCCCCCAGTCCAATCCACCTGCTAAAGCAGGTTCACCAGAGCAGATCACACAGGATCAAGTCCAGGCATGTTTGAATGTCTCAGAGAAGGAGACTTCACAACCTCTCTGGGCAGCCTGGTCCAGGTTCTGGCATCTCAAAGGAAAGAAGTTTCTCCTCATGTTCAGATGGACCCTCCTGTGTTTCAGTCTGTGCCCGTTGTCCCTCACTCTGTCATTGGGCACCACGGAGCAGAGTCTGGCCCATCCTTTTGACACCCATCCTGGGATATTTATAAGGCTCAAAGTGAGCTCAGAATAGGCTTAGTCCTACCTCTGAATCTCCCCTCCATCAGCCACACCATCTGATGGTTAGCACACTTCTTGGCAGAGTTTTCATCTGAGCAGATGAGTCCTGCAGACAGTGCCAAGTGGTGTAGCAGGGCAACATATGTCAGGGGTACTGGATATAACTACCCTCTTTTTTTGAAGAAAAATAAGTTTAGCCTTGTAGACATGCGATGTGCTGTGCCACAGGGACAGAGGGCAGGAACCAGCCCTTATATTTAGCAGTATAAACAAGGACTTCCAAGATTCAGAAGTGGCCCAGACAAGCTGAGATATGACAGAGTTCATAGAATCATAGAACAGTTTGTATTGGAAGGGACTTTCAAAGCTTATCCAGCGCCACCCCTGCCATGAGCAGGGACATCTTCACCAGCTCAGGTTGCTCAGAGCCCTGTCCAGCCTGGCCTGGGATGTCTCCAGAGATGGTTCATCCTCCACCTCTCTGGCCAACCTGGGCCAGGCTCTCACCACCCTCATTATAACAAATTTCTTCCTCATGTCTCGCCTGAATCTCCCCTTCTTTTGTTTAAAACCATCACCCCTTGTCCTATCGCAATAGGCCCTGCTAAAAAGGTAAATGGTCAAGCCAAACCATTCTTCCTGCATCCAAGTTGAGGAAGGTGTTGACACAAGCAGAACTAGACAACACAGCCATTCTGTCCTCAGTCACCTCTCTAACCCTATCAAAGTGCAGAACAAATGAACATTCTGAAGTCCAAAGGTATTTGTTGCCTTTGAGTCTTCTCACCCTAACGACCTCAAGTATCAGCTGTCTGTCAGATAAGGGCAGCTCATCAAAAGGAGACTTGGCCTCTTGAAAAAGACCTCCTCCTAAATCAGTGTCTGGAGATAGGAGTTGCTGTCTCAGCACACAAAGCAGGTTAGTTATCTCATTTTTCACATGGCTGCCCTGTTGCTCATCAGGGTTCCTCGCTGTTATCTTTCCTTCAATCTCCCTTCTTCTCTCCCCAAGCATTTCAGTGTATTTATCTGCTTAGTGTTGCCACATTGAAAGCAAGAAGCAGCCTCAATTGCATCTGTAAAGGCAGGTTTGAAAGTCACTAGGTGTCCTTAGAAAACCTTTTCTTCACTGAACTTTGGCTTGGGACCTAAATGTTTATTTTTTATTTTTTCTGTATGTTTTAACAGAAAAGTGAGTGGTGTGCAAAACCGAGCTCATGCTGCTGGTTTAGGGATGAGGAACTTTGTAAAGAGCAGCAGATGGCAGGGAACTACCACCTCAGGCACATGGCAGAGCACAAATGACAGATTAACTGAGACTCACTAGGGCTTTGGGGGATTCTGCCGCTGTTTAGGTCTACTAGCCAGTCATTTCATCATCATCTTATTGCCTTGATTTATTCACTTGGTTTATATGCCTTGACCATTCAAGGGACTGCAACATCTCAGAAGAGCCCTGGGCCCATCTCATACACTAATCAATGGAATGGTACAGGTAGCAGACACGGAGTGGGACATTTCTTAGCTCGGGAGGGAAAGGAGGGTTTGAGAAGCTGGAAGCACCCTGGTTCTGCTTTACCCAGGAAGGCTGGGACTGCTGGACCCCAGAGCTTCATTTAAACATGATTTTGTTCCCACTTTCCTGCACCGTGCTTTTCCCATGACCTGTCACCCCATCCTGTGTCATTTCTGTCGCTGTCTTTGGCCTTTCATAAGGCCAGGGAGAAAGAAAACCACATTTTTGACCAAACTGGAATGTACAGGTAGCCCACTCCCTGTAGGTACATGGAAGGACAAGAGGAAATGGCCTCAAGTTGCACCAGCAAGGTTTAAATTGGATATTAGGAACAATTTATTTCCAGAAAGAGCTGTCAGGCATTGGAACAGGCTACCCAGGGCAGTGGTGGAGTCACCATCCCTGGACATGTTTAAATGAGGTACAGATGAGGTTCTCAGGGACATGGTTTAGTGCTAGAGTTACATTATGGTGGGACTTGATGATCTTGAAGGTCTCTTCCAACCTAAATGATGCTATGATCTCCTCCAGGAGCAAATAGCCAGAAGCCTCTTTTGTTTTGCAAAGATACAAATCAAATTCCAAAATTCAGTGAAACCACTGGATTGATTTCCATGAACTTCACATGCTATTTCCATCTATCCCATTTTTATTTCCTAAACCCATGCCTCTCCTCAATGTTACCCTGATTTTCTTCTCAACTCCTACATCCCAAACCACTTCTCCTTTCAGGCATGGAGCAACCAGAACTAAAGTAGCTTTGAGACACCAGCTGTGGTGAGTGATTGCAAGGAAATGACCTGTTTCTCCTGGCTGTACTTGAAGAGTAAGATCAATAAAGCAACATTTAGTAGCATATCTATTCAATGGTTAGCAATTTCACTCAGCTCAATAAAAATAGATACAAAAATAAAATTAAAGTGGGAGGAAGCTGACAAGAGATGGGACTTCAAAGAGATGACCAACATATAGAGCTTCAAAAGCTAGAATTGCTGGGTTGTCAAGAGCCATAAGGTTATGAAACATTTTAACCTCTCAGAGTTGATATCCCTGAAGGTTCCTCTGAGCTTGTGTTTTCTTCTAGTGCCTTTGAGGTTACACATACTGAATTTCTTGCCCTAAAATGGCCTCTTCAGTAAGGAGACAAGACCAGGAGTTGAGATTTAGCTCTGCCTTGGACCTTCTGTGTTCTTTCATGCATTTCTTGTTCTGCATGTGCAGCAATGGAACAGTGAACTTGTGGGGAGTGAAGGTGGAGTCTGTGCATCTGGTAACACGGTTTATTTTTACTGTTCTTCCCAGAAAAGGGTAAAAGAGAGAGAGATTACGCTATAGGCACTGAGGTGGAAACTTTTCCCCAGTCTGAATAGCCATGGTTACTAAAACACACACCAGTAGGTGGTCAGAGGGTCTGATGCACTGCATATAACATAGCCGTGGCTTATTTTCATTTGTGCTAAGGTACCAGGACTGTTTACCCAGGTTAGCCACTGCATGGGAACCACACAGAATAGCACTGATTTTCCATTAGATGCCAACAATGGGTGCTCGCGCATCTCCAAGCTGCCCCATATCCTCGGGGGACCCGCTCAGCTGCAGAGCATCCCACCACACACCATCTGTGTTTGCATCCCATGGAACCTGGGTGGGCCTCGAGGTTTTATTTCCTCAGCTGACAAAGACACGGGGTTTGGTGCAAAACTGTTATGTATGTGTGTATATACAAGTGAGCATGCGGATATAACTTTATGGTTGTGACTCATGCCGTAGCATTGTTAAATAGTCTTGGAGCATCCCACCATATGATCCCACTGCAGAGTACCAGCTTCATTTCCAATTCATTTCCCACTATGACTGATGTTTCTCCGTCAGCCTTTCACCACCACAATGAAGCGTGTTTGGGTTTTTTTGTCGTTTTCTTTATTTTTTGTTTGTTTCATTCCTGGGATCATATTTTCTCTGTGATTTGCCTTAACCTCATCATAGAAACCACAAAGCTCAAGAGGCCAGAGCCTTCTGCTGGCGTAAATCAGTGGTGTTCCTGTGGAGCGCAGAAGGGCCAAGAGCATCTCATCTGATGTCAATCAGTGTCACTGC
The DNA here is from genome assembly GCF_964273445.1 of Streptopelia decaocto. Taxonomy (NCBI): domain Eukaryota; kingdom Metazoa; phylum Chordata; class Aves; order Columbiformes; family Columbidae; genus Streptopelia; species Streptopelia decaocto. Next base: position 162,483,134 of record NC_138655.1, read on the forward strand.
AGGAAAATAAAGAGAGAGCCGGAGGGTAAATTGGAGAAGCCCAACTGGCATATACTGGTCCTGGTCTCCTGGCCCTGGATTGCATCTGGACGGGGAGAAGATTTTGCAAATTGAGAGATCTGGGTCGGATGACAAACCTCCAGTTTCCTGATGCTTCTCCAAACCATGTTCGGCCATGCTTCAGTAGCTTCTTTTGTGGCTGGCTGCCTTGTGCAATGAATGCCTTCTTGAAAGCATTTAAGCATGAGCAATTTGGGGGGGATGAGAAAAGAGGGAGTGTTGCTCTTGTTTCTGGCTCTGGTGACAGTGGGGAAGGTTGATAAGCATGTTGGCAGGCTGGATTTCTCAAACCACACGACAGGACTGAATTCATCTGTGGAATTGGGTCCACTCTTAAAGGATGCCAAATCGTGATGTCTGAATCTCTGAGATTTGAGCAAATTTAGCATCAGTATTCAAAGCAGACTGTGCAATCAGTGATTGCCTTTGCTTTTCTGCTACTCAAATTTTTATACTGATTTTGCCCTTGCATCTCTTGGTGTCATTGACAATGTTGGTGTGATCAAAAAATCGAACTTTAAGTGCTTTTTGCACATATTTTGTAGCACTGGAAGTGGGAAACCAGGCCATTCAAAATTACAGCTACTGTGTATTCCTAATTTACTCTGTCATCAGCAAAAGATGACTCACGTGCGTGGAGGAGCAGGGGGATGGGAGCATGTTGGTGAAAATGGAACAGAGTCAGCCCTTGTTTTGCACCCAGGTAAGGATCCAGCCCTGGTTCTGTGCCAACAAGTCTGAACACAAGGAGGATCTCTGTAGGGGTCAATGCAGGCATGTGCTCGAATGACCTGACTCAGCAGTTCCTGGGGCAATAAGGGCTCTGGGTTACCCAGATAAGCAGAACGATGGCCAAGCCAAAGGGTGAACTGACTGACATGCCATGAACAGAGCAGGGTGGAGGAGACACCTGAGGTGGAGCAGGATCAGACAGCCCAGGTGGATCCCACTGTCCTTCTATTTACCATTTTTCTGGTTTCTGCTGACATGGAGGTGAATCATCCATCCCTCCTGTAGTTGCAAAGCAGCCAAATTCACTGCATAACAGTTGTCAGTGTTTTTTTCTGGGTAGTTGTAAGGGTGAGAGCCCATAGGGTCTACACAGTAGACCTGAGCATGCAACACTTTTCCCAACCTGGTGTCCAATTCCCTTCTGCTATGCTGACAGTGCCAGACTTCATTATCAGCACTGTTAGTCCTCCAAAAAAAAAAAACAATTATGCATTTTCTCACTGCTGTGGCAACAGCTTTTGCTTCTTTTCTGGATTTCTTTATTCACCACTTTGCCTCTTGGTAGCACCACTGTTCCTCACATTACTGCTGGCCCTAAGCTCTCAGCTTTCAAAACAGGCATCTAAAATGAAATGGAAAAATACTCCATTGGGAAGTACCTTCTTAGGCTTCAGAGTTAACACCCTGTAGAAAGTGGACCAGGCAAAGATTTGTAGTTCCTCTGAAAGCATCAAGTTGGGAAGCCCATGTTTCCCAGAAAGCCCGCAGGGCAATGCAAAGCATAAGGAATTGGGAAGAGAAGGCTGTTTGACCTGTAAAATCCCAACATTTTGTGTTTCCTCTTCCATCCTTTTTGAACCAGTCAGGGATGTGGAAGCACTGAGGATCAGGGCTGCTCCTCCAGTCCAAGAAGAAGGATGGACAGGAGACCACAGGTGAGACTTTGGCACTGCTTGAAGAAACTCCCAGCTGACAGGGCTTAGCCTTTACTAGTAAGAAAAAATGGGCAGGCCAGGGTTGCGGTGCTGTCCTGCAGTACTTCATGATGTTTTACTGCCAGCATGGTCCCTGGCATTGCTTTAGCCTGCAACACCCCAGACAATGCTTAGGCACATTTCAGGTGTATTGTGGGCTATAGGACATGGTTTGGATGAGGCCACACTGCTTTGGGAAAAAGTTATTGTAGACATATGGATGTGGGCATGGTCAAGGGGGACAGAGAGCAGGACCCAGGTGATTTATCTTCTCACACAAGATCAGCTGAGGCTTGTGGTCCCGTGGGAAGGATCCAATACTGCAGCAGGTTCCAGCCCAAGGGTGCCTGGCTGGATCCCTGCTACAGTCACATCTGAGGCATCAACAGCCCCAAAACAGGGCTCTTTTGGGACTCCCACCACCATCCACTGCCCAGTAGCAGGGATGCTTCTATCCCCACAGGAAAATGCATGGATGCCTCATCGCAACACGCTCCATGGTTGATTTGGCTTCCTGAAATGGGTCGCAGCCTCCACTTTTCGCTCCAGGGACCTTCCTCCTCCCTTCTTTCCATGTCCCACCAAGGCATGCACATCCACCACAGCTTTTCTCCCCGCCGTGTCTTCCCCCTTGACTCTGAGGCCATGGCTGCCCTCATCTCCAGGTGAGCAGCACGTCAAGCCCTCCCGTGTCTCCCCTCCATGCCCACAAAAAGGAGGAGACGAGGGGGATGCTGGAGCTGAGTGGCTGGAGCTGGGAGGACGTCACGGCCCAGAGCTGCCTGCACCGCACTGAAGGTTTAATGTGCCGTAATCACAGAGCTGGCCTTGTTGTAAAGGCACCCAGACCATGCACAGCTCCCGGCTGCTGCTGGCAGCTCCCGCGGTCGCTGCCGGTTGGTTTTTTTGGAACAGATCCCCCCCAACCCTCCCCAAGCAAAGGGAGAGGGGATCTGCAGGGAGGAGAGGGCGAGGAGTGGGGTGGTGTCCTGTATTGGCCACCGATGCTGCCGACCCTATCGGTTTGTGAATTGGGACATTAATCAGCGTTACGGGGTCAGATACCTGTGGTTTGAGGCGTGCTGGCAGGGCTCAGCATTGCCGGAGTCATAATACCACACACTGCTCATGAAAGAGCGGAGCTGCGACATTCCAGGAGGCATGGTGCTGGGAGGGATTGGGGACGGGCTCCGGAGGCGGCTGGTGATGGGGGCAGGAAGGGAAAGGAGAAGGGGAGAGGGCAAGAAAAAGAAAGAGAGAGAGAGAAAGAGAGAAAGAAAGGGAAATAAACCCTCTGTGTGGTTTTCCTCGCTGCTCTGCCTGCAAGAGGAAAGGGCTGTCTGCTTTATAACCTTCCTGCTGAGCCTTCGCCTTGCCTCTTGCATCCTCTATGCAGGGAGTTTTTTGCTCATGCCTTCCCACAAGTGCTGGCAAGAAACTGGGGATATGAGAGCATGAAAATTAACTTGACCAACCAGGCAGGAGAAGTAGCAGGGGAGTGTGAGAAGGCAGAGCCCTAAAGGCTGGGCCCGGAGCTTGGGAGAGAAGTAAATAGCATTTCTGTTCCTGGGAAGAGGGGACCAGAGGGGACAGGGCCCCTTCATTGTCCCTGTGATCGAGGCTGCTTTGCTTTCCAAGGCAGCATGAAACAGCTGTGGCTGGCTTTCAAATGATATTAGGTGTTAGAAAGCCTAACAAAAGCTGTCAGTTCAGGTTTGGGTCCACCCAGGCAGCTTGCAGAGCTTTCCGTGCTGATGTCTCCCCACACATGACAAGACACCATGGGTGATCTCACAGGATGGGAGAAGATGAGGGGATCTGCAAGTCATATGAAGACAGTGGTGTACCAGCCAGGGTGCAGCCACATCTGTGGAGTGTCTCAGGGCTCCCATACACCTCTCCATCCTCCCAGTCCCTGATAACACAAGCAGGAGAGCTGGCCCAGCCATGCCCAGCACAAGGCATCCCAAGGTGGGAAACAGATCCTGACACCACACTGCAAATGCACAAAGCTGGGGTAGTGGGGAGTGTGAAGAGAGAGACAGGTCTGTGCTCATGATCAAGACCTGAGCATGCTCTAAGGGATTTGTGGAGACACCTTGGCTATGCAAAGTTGTGGTTTCCCTTCTACCTGTGTTGCCTGGAAGGAGGCAGGAGTCCCATAACAAGCATGGCATTGACCATGACACCGTCAAGCTTACTTGGAAGTCAGATTAGATGGGTCCTGGAGAAAGCTCTGGGGAGACCTTACTGCAGCCTTTCTGTACTTAAAAGGGGCCTATAAGAAGGATGGGGACAGACTTTTTAGCAGGGCCTGTTGTGATAGGACAAAGTTTTAAACTAAAATATTCAGGCTAGACATGAGGAAGAAATTTTTTACAATGAAGGTGGTGAGAAACTGGCCTGGGTTGGCCAGAGAGGTGGTGGATGAACCATCCCTGGAGACATCCCAGGCCAGGCTGGACAGGGCTCTGAGCAACCTGGGCTGGTGAAGATGTCCCTGCTCATGGCAGGGGTGGCACTGGGTGAGATTTGAAGGTCCCTTCCAACCCAAACTCTTCTATGATCTCACCTGCTCTTGAAGACCACAGCCACTCCATCTCCAAGCCTCATTTGAAGGCAACAGAATTTTCCTCCATAAGCAACAGAGATCCAGCAAGAAGAGAGATGCTACAGCAGACACCTAAAGAGGAGCAGATAAGACACACCATGACACTGATGATTTCTGCTCTGTTCTCAGGACAGCCTGGGTGGTGAGCTCATGATACCATGGATATCTGCAGCGAGGAGAGCTGAATCACTGGGTCGGACAGCAGCAGAGCAGCCTTCAGGAGACTCTATGTCTGTCTGCCAGGTACCATCAGTGATGACTGACACAAGCCGTGTCTGTCTGTGGTCCAAGGAGCCATCACCACCTCCAAAGAGGAGGTGTCAGGCCACCCTACAAGGCAAAGCCTGGGACCTGTTGACTTAGCATTGCATCTTTCTCCTCTATTTTTCTCTTCTTTACCTGTTTCTGGTTTTGTAGTCTTATTGTTGCATCTGTGGGCTTCAGGTCAGCCTCCCTATTTTCAAGACAATCATGTTGCATTTGTGGAATCATGGTTAGCAGAATCAGCAGGATGTTCTCAAAGGCTTCTTGGTTTTCATGAACACTGTCTGCTCTGAGTTTATTCTGCCAGTTGATGCCAACAATTGACCTTTTAAGTTTTTACCCCTCTGCCACGTAGAAAAACAACTCTTCATTCTCTGCAGTACAATGGACATCTCTTTATCCTCCTAATGAGAGACGGTTGCAGATAGCGCCCAGTGCTGCAACGAAGGAGACCCTGTCATAGCAACCCAGTGGAATTATTGAAGGTGGAAAATATTCCCAAAATTATGAGAGTTGCTTAAAATATCACAAGCTTTCCAAAAAGAAGGAAGTTTTTATTTCTCTTCCTTTTCTTCCCCTTATTCTGGCACTCTAGAGTTAATAATCTCCAGCTTCTTGCTGCTGTCATGGCAGGTAAACACTGGCTTTTCTTTTAAATGTGAGCTGTGTGTTCTCTGACACACCACTCCAGAAGTCACTATGTGGTAGAGGAAAGTGTCAGGGCAAATTAAAAGAAAACAATCGTGTCTTCTATTTTTACTCCTCTGAGGACTATGGCTTTTTTGTTTGTATACAAATAGGTGTCCTTTGGCAAATGTCTCAAAAGAAAATTGGTTTCTTTTGTTCAGTGTTCTGGGGGTGATTTGATATTTGGTTGCATTTGTGATGTTCAGAGTTAGGAGATCTTGACACTGAATTTTCAAGATTTATGTTTGGGAAATGCACCTTTAGAAAGATAAAAACCCTTCATTTTGTGTATGTTTTTTTGTTTTTTTTTTAAAGAGTCCTGATTGTGACTTAAAGAGGACAGTCACAGTAAGGACCCCAGAGCTAAAAGTGCTCTCTGTGGAACGCAGAGACTGTCCCGGACTAAGTGAGCACAGGTATTGCAAGTAGCTGTGTGTCTCACATGGAGATACTTAGGAACCTGTTTACTCCTCCCAGTGCTCCTGTTTCCTCTTGGCTGTGTTGGACCTGGAAGCTTTTAGAGGCAGACACTGAATCATCCTCTGGTTCAAGTTCCTCCCCTATTCCCTTGGGTATCCTGAGAAGGAGACTCTTCTTGCCTACTCTGAGATGTCTACGTGTCTACCTGGGCTTTGTGGTCTGAGCTTAACCACAGAGCTCCAGCCAGAACAGCAACGAGCCTAAGGAGAAATTCAATTCACTTGACACAGACAGTGAAGGCTCAATTCATTTGCCTTCATGTTGTCATCTAGAGACACCCAGGGTGTCCAAGATATCTGCCAAGGGCAGGTGGATGGCACAGGACCAGCAGGAAGCCATGGAGCAGGAGCTGGAAGCCAAGTGAGCTACTGCAGGGCATCAAGTTGCACTCAACACCTTGTTTCTTACCATTGCACAGCCTCTGGCAAAGCAAGATTTGGGATTTTCCTCTGAGATCAGTGCAGCAAGACAGAGACCTGGAAAGGGCACATCATCCCTCACAAGAAGAGTCTGTCTCTGTTGACTGAGCTGGAGGGACTTACCCTAGGACAGGTCAGGTACACGTGGTGCATTTTGGCCCAAGTGACTATGCTGTAAGAAGTTCCGGACAGTTCCAATTCTTGGTCAAAACCTGCAGCTGCTGCAGTAATTCACGTAGTTGTTACCAACAAAAGTCCCTCCAAGACTGCAGCAAGGTTGAGAATTTAATCCTTCCTTTCTGTCCAGAATTTTTGGCTTCAAATCTAACAATTTGTTTTAAATAAAATCTTTAAATCTTTTTATTGGGGGAAAAAAAGAAAAAAAAAAAAAGTCAGAGAGCAGATAATTATCTGTATGTAAATAAACCTACTAATTTCAAAGACCAGAAGGAAAACATTCACTTGAGCAGGGACTTTTGAGGAAACCATGTCAAGTCCCTGTCCCTCGATAACCAAAAGGGTTATTGAGCACTGGAATAGGCTGCCCAGGGAAGTGGTTGAATCACAATCCCAGCAGGTATTTAAAAGATGTGTAAAAGTGATGTTTAAGGACATGGTTTAGTGGTGGACTTGGCAGTGTTAGATTAACAGCTGAACTCAATCTTAAATCATTATTTTCTATGATTCTCCCTCTTTGCATTTTCATGTAATGCTGGATGTGGTTGGTACTATACACCACAGACTCCCATCATCTTCAGGAACACCTGGAACCATAAGTAGTACCTGCTTTTTCAAGCCATAGCTCCCTGGTTTTGAGTCTGCAGTCTCCATCTCCCTTGGTAGTGATGGACACTCTGAGGGGTTTGTGAAATGCAGATAAAAATCCCCAAGTCTGTTGTTAATAGACAGACAATTTTGATGCAAGGTCCACATCTTCAACAAGAAATGATGAAGGGATCAGAAATGACAGATAAAGGTTGAAAGCCACTGCTCCGTCAAGTTTCCACATTTCCGTGGCCAGTGAAAGAGTTAGCCACCAACATTTCCTTTAGACCAACATGACTTAAAGCCTCTGACCTTTAGTCAAAAATGGCAGTGTTTACTCTAATTCCTCAGAGAACCTGGGGATCACTTAGCAAGACCTTGTCAGCCGCTGCCTGTTGTGGACCATGGCATGGAAACATCAGCCTGGATGTAGAGTGTGCTGCTGACCTCTGCTGAACTGCAGACCTCACCTTATCCAGCCTTTTCAAAATTATTTCTTCTATAGGTTTCATCTATAATCAGTCTGTCAGTTGGACATCTCCTCTCATCCCATGTAAGGTGGTTTGTGTCGCCTGCTGGTTGTTCCTGCTTTTCTTTGTGGTCTATAGAAAGAGCCTCGGACAACACGTTAGGTTAGATGCTTAATCTTTATATGGCTGAGGATGGAGATGGCTCCACACCAAAATAACCTGTGAGCTATTTCTGCCTCCGCCAGTCACCTTGGGGTAACTTTGAGAAGCCCCTTCCTTTTTTGGTTCTTCTATCAATGGATAGAACTTGCTTATTTAGGCTTGGCTTTCGAAGAATCTAGGTATAATACTAACTGAAATCTGAGGGAGTTATCACCAAAACAACTTTACACCCTAATTTCTGGGCCCTGGGCCAAAAGTTCCTCAGAGGAGAGATGGATTTTGCTGCAAGCCTGCATAAAGATAAGCATAACAGCAGCAGACTCTTGTCTGTGGCCTCCAAATGTGTTTGTCCTACAAATACTGATGTAAATCTCTAGCCTGTGCCTCCCACAGGATTCACTAATACGGATCTATTTGCTTTACAGTGGCGGCTGGTTTTGCTGTAGGCAAGCGGCCAAAAATAACATTTTCCTGTCCTCCCCCTGCAAAATCTATCGTGTGGATGTAGTGTCTCATTTCAGATGGGGCTTCTCTATTTTCAGTTGTAAACGACCCTTGGCATGGAGGGGAACACATGCACAGAGACGTGCATGTCAGGGATGCTCTTGCTACGCCAGCTCCTGTTCAAAGGTGTTTGGCACCAGCGGGGTGACACTGGATGATCTGGGGGCAAAATGAGGATGGCAGCTGGTGTTCCCCAGTGTCTACTCGCCCCTGTAGAGGATGGAGTCTGGCCAGAGAAGCTTTCTGCTTTCTCATTGCCTCTGCTGCAAATCAACCTGGGATGGGAGGGAGGAAGGAGGGGGGGTGTAAAAGAATCACAGTTAATGGATCTGAGAGATCATAACGACGGGAACTGTGCATGATGGCTTTGTGGTTTCAGCAGCCTCTCTGAAATAGCTGTTTTCCATCTTCCCCTGCATCTGAGAGCTCGTGGATATTGTTTCAGACTCCTGGTCAGCTGAGCAGGATAAGCTGAGTTTGTGCAGGATATCAGTTTGTTTTCTTCCAAACTGTCTCCTGTCTCCTCTTATTTCGCATTAAAAAGTCTATGAAACTCTTGAATGTTCAGGAAGAGTAGCCTCTGGTAGACTTTGGGTAAAAAGGCTTCCAGATAAACTAGTCTAGTCTAGTCTAAAATATTCTTTCCTCATGCTGTTTTTTCCTATGCTGATGCACATTTAATCTGTGGAACTCATTGCCGAAAGACTTCATTATGACCAGAGGTAGAGAAGGTTTCAAGTATGAGCATAAAAATTGAGAGAAGTACCATCGAGACAAGACATTAATAAATTTTTTGGGAAGTGATCTCTACTGCAATGCTTCAGGATATGAGCCAATCTACTCTAAAGACCAAGACAACGTTTCTTCCAATGGAAGACCAATAGCTGTATATCACAAAATTCCTTCTGTTTTCATCTGAAGTGAGTGGTGCTGGCCAGAATCAAAGGCAGGATGTTAGAATTCAAGATCAAGGATATGACAACAAAGCCTGGTTTTGCAGCTCCTTCAGGCAGAGGTCAGAGACCTGCCAACCCTCAGGCAACATAGCAGAGCGTTTAATGTGAGGTAGTCATGAGGATTCAAAGACTCCACAAAATTCCAGAACCATTTAAAGGAGAAAAACACGTTGCCCAGAGGAGAAAACCAGAGACTAGTCCACTTCACTGACACATTGAACTTGTGAGCTAGCGATGGGGTCTCTGCTTTGAATAACCCCCAGTGGTTTGCTCTTCCATAAGAAAGTCTGGTTTGGTCGTACCTTCCATCATTGCAGGTCTCTTGTGCAGCAATATTTTGCAGCAGTTAATTTAACTGCATATTGCATGAGTGTCCCAAACCTGCCACCTCCTGACTTTAGCTGATGTCCCACAGCTGCACTGTCACTCCACAGCTCTGGCAGATGGGCATTGCCAAAGCTATTAGGAACCATCTTTCTACCTCCGTGGAAACACTCAAAGGACTTGAGAGGGCTGCTCAAACCACAAGGATGTGTTTAGTTTGTGTCCACATGTCAGCACCCCCTCCATCAAGTTTTTTGGGACACATTAGGAGATTTTTGACTCAAATGTTGCGCATCTGCCATAAGCACACCTTTTGGTTCACTGTTTCTGAGCAACCTTGTTCTCTTAGATAACAAAGTCCAGGAATAATGCGTTCTCATACATTTAGTGGAGAAGGCGACTTTGTCCAATGCTGGCAGGCATTGCCACCTTTTGGCTGGGTTTCCACGGGCCCACGAAGCTACTGCAGCAGCCCTCATGTCAGTGGGTTTCTCGTTCATAGTCTGTAGCTGCCAGGCTACGTACAACATGTGTGTATGTTGGAGAAACCCCTTCAGTACCTGAATAAGACTCCCCAGTCTCACTCAGAACATGGCAAGAACATGGCAAGGTGTGTCCTTGGCATCAAAGGCTGACAAATCACAGGTCCTTTGCTTTTTATGTGGCCTGCCTGCATTCAATTTTCAGACCTTGATCCCTTCCTTCTAGAGGGTCCATGTCCTATACCCAGGATATGGGAGAAATCTTTAATTTTGACTGCAGATGTTAATAACAGCATTCTTTGGTTGCCATAAAACTCCTTATAGTAAGTGCAAAGGTCATTTGAGCAGACACCCGGCTGTGTCCTGAGGTGGCCAAAGAGCAATAGAGAACTCATGATCTGTGATGCTGGGAAGACGTCTAGTCTAGAGAAGATCAAGGGGACACATGATTACAGCCTTCCAACACATAAAAGGCTTCTGCACAGAGGAAGGAAAAGAAAAAAACCATGTTCCTCATATCCCTCAGGGATAAGAGGTAGTGACCTTAGATTATACCAACGGAAATCACATTAAATGTCAGAAGAATCTTCCTAAGAGAGGATAGAGGGCTGGGGAGAATGCTGCCTTGTGAAGGGGAAAAAATTGCCTGTCACTGAGAGTTTCTAAACCAGCTCCAGCACCTCACCAAAGCAATTATGACAAACATTATTCTGTATTTTATTAAGAAAATGGACACGGTCTTTCCCACTATCTAACCGTTCAGCAATGACATGATTTTCCCAAAGACCACCCAGCCCAGCAGCTCTGCCTTCCTTTCTGTACCCAAGACCTCTTTAGTTTTATCTTCCTTCTCTAAGACAACTTCCCAGCAGTGGATAAATTAAACAAGCCTGATCAGGACATTTGAAAACGCCAAGGCAACCCCCTCTGCACACAATTGTCTTTCAGGGAAGGAGAGGAAGAAACAGACAGCATGTCCTAAATGAATCTATACATTTTTAATGTGCTCCTGGAATTTTTTTTTCAGAGGATGGTGGTGTCTGGAAGACAAGATGAGCTGACTTGCTATTTTAATGGCCCCAGCCCAGAATGGCAGCCCTTTAGGATAAAAAAGCCCATCATCCTGGATAGACCTATCTAATCATAGAATCATAGAATAACATGTTGGAAGGGACCACAAGGATCATCTGGTCCAACCTTTCTTGGTAAAATAACCATCTAGACAAGTGACGGCAGCTTTCAGCTCAATTAGACTTAAAGTTTCCAGAGCTGGGATGAGCCACCAGCTTTCAAGGACCAGAACCCAGCTGAGATCTTTCTACAGGCAAAGACATGCAGTCCTACAGCTGAAAGCTATAAGGAGCATTTTGTGGCAAAGGAACAACTACACCTCTTCCACGTGTTGGAGAGTAGTCACCTAGAAAAGTCCCCAGCACTACCATGGAGTAAGACAACATTGTCTTACTTAGAAGACTCTTTCTAAGTCCTCCTGTCCCAAAGCAGATATCTGGGCTGTCAACAAAACCTTCCTTTCTCAAGCAGAACAAAAGCAATTTCCCTCCAGCAAGGCTGCGTTTCCTTTGTTGTGTAACTGTCAGTGGTCTCTGTGTAATTACATTCTCCACAGCTGGCTTGGGTTCAATGTGTTTCTCATTCACAGCCCATAGCTGCCAGGCACTTGCACAGCATGCCAGTATCTTGAAGACATCCTTCAGCATCCTCAGTATGTAGATGTGCATCAAGGGTGCAATCCGTGGAGGAGATTCTCAAGTACATTAGGAAAATTTTCTTCACAGAAAGGGCTGTTGGGCATTGGAACAGGCTGCCCAGGGAAGCAGTTGAGTCACCATCCCCGCAGGGGTTTCAAAGACATGGAAATGTGGTGCTTAAGGACATGGCTTAGCGGTGAACTTGGAAGTGGTAGGTTAATGGTTGGACTCGATGATCTCAAAGGTCTTTTCCAACCTAAATTATTCCATGATGCTAAGTATGTCCAGACCCAAGTTCAAGGCTGAGCTAATATGAGATGGTTGTTCACGAGAATGACCAAGCTGACAGCTGCTTTGCATCACCGCAACCCTGCAAAACAGCTAATACAGGCCAGCCAAATCACTGCCTGTAATCTTCACTGTGTTTACTGTGTTGGTTGTGTTTTACGGTGTGTCTATATAATATATGCTTCCTGTTCTGGCTTCCTGGGTAGGCACATAATGCCGCCGCAGAGCGCGGGTGCGTGGGAGTGGGGTGCACGGACACAGCAGGGAGCTGGACCAGCCTCTGTTTGCACTCAAGGCAAGTGATCCATCAGGAAATATATATCCTCTGAATCTGGACCTGATTTCCAGGTCTTGCTGGTCCGTATTCTCCATGTACACACATGGATGTGCAGACTTGAGCTATCTAAAAGTCCTCCAACTTTGGACCCCCCAAAACATTAGATATGTTCTAAAATCTCTGACCACTATCAGCTGTGTATGAATCTACGTAACTGGGCCACTGGTCTTGAATTGGTACTTCCATGATCACCAGTGTTTTTTGGAAATATCAGCTGTCACGGATCTGGGTAGTCCTGTGCATCATCTGTTTGCTTATCTACTAAAGAAGTGTATAGGGAGCAAAACATCTGTATCTTTTCAGTCTAATTAATGCTCCCACTCCTTTTTTCTTTCTTTTTGAGGTTTATAATTTCTTCTTCCTCCTGTTCTACCCAGGAAATGTTGGGATGCTGCCTTTCATAGAGTTCTCAGGAGGTAGAGCTGATGAATTTTTAATTCAATTTCCTTTCCTTCGATGATACCATGGGTTTATCTAATAGCGTAAAGCACCTAAAAGGAGCAGAAGACTGGAAAGAGAGAGACTCATTTGGTAATACCCAGAAGGGTGGGAAATAAAGGCAGGCCTGATACCATATATTTCTGTCTACCTTGCAGTAAAAAAAAACATATAATTTTCTTGTAAAAGTCATCAGGTTGGTAAACAATATTGGCCTTGCAGCAATTACATTTTTGTGCTACACTCTTTACAATTCAGACCCAGATCAGCTCTGCACATGGTATTTGTCAGCCGCAGGAAGAACTGGAGCAAAAGTTGCCCCAGTGACTTTGCAGCCTTCAAAAACTGATGGTAGCCCAACCCCCTTTGGGTTTCTTATTCATTCATAAAGTGCTTATGGAGTGATTTACCATCATGCAAAGCAGGTCTGCTACAAGATGTGTTGTGTGCTTGTATGCACCATGCATCCCAACAGTGCTCAGCCCATGTGGCATAATTGGCTTTCAGGAAGGACTGGGTAAATAAGTGTCCCCCCAAACACAGAATATTTCAGCCTCAAGTTCGTGTAGAGTTTCAGCGCTCCCAGAACTTCAAGTGTCCTGTGATAGGCTCAGTAGGAAAGGCTTATTATGGTTCAACAGGGTTTCTGCTCCAATCTGTATCTTTTCCTCCTCATTTTAGAGCTTACTCCACAAAAAAGGGCACTGACCCTCCTGTGTCATTGAGAAGGTTGGACTAAAGGCTAAGAGAGGGCTCTTAGTCTTATGGTTGTGAGCCAAAGAAAATAAACACAACTGCTCTTAGTGAGAGATTAGATCTGGTCCCCAGTGGGCCAGAGATGGAAGGAGAAATCTGGTCAGTAGTGATGGGATTCCAGCTTGGGAGATGCAGCTCGTGCAAGTTTCCTCCCACTCACATGAACAGAGCAAGGCCAAGGCATGTCTGAGGTGTCAGCCACCTCTGCAAAGGAGGGTGATGTTGGGAGGCTGAACCCTTGAATAGAAAGCCCTAGGATTAATGTGATACTCCCAGCCTGGAGCTGTGCCTTTGGCTGGTCTTTCCTTCTCCCAGTACTTAAAAGGGTCCAAGAAGAAAGATTGGGACAGACTTCTAGCAGAGTCTGTTGCCATAGGACAAGGGATGACGGTTTTAAATGAAAGGAGGGAGATTCTGGCTGGACATGAGGAAGAAATTTTTTATAATGAGGGCAGTGAGACACTGGCCCAGGTTGGGTAGAGAGGTGGTGGATGAACCATCCCTGGAGACATCCCAGGCCAGGCTGGACGGGGCTCTGAGCACCCTGAGCTGGTGAAGATGTCCCTGCTCGTGGCAGGGGTGGCACTGGGGGAGCTGGGGAGGTCCCTTCCAACCTGAACTATTCTGTGATTCTGTGATTTAGACATGCTAGGCTCCCTTGGAAGCAGCAACTCTGTGCCATAACAAACAGACAGAGTCACCAGCACAGACATATCTTCTCTTTCTCTCCTGGTGGCATCCCAGGGGCTTAGTCTGGGTATCACCTTGATGGCACAACATCATTCTCTGGTGACAGGATTCTGAGGAGTCTCTTTGGTACACATTTAGGTAGTCTGATGGGAGTCCTCTCTCTCAGTGAATTATTATTTGCTCCTTCCCCCTCCTATTTTGTCATCCTGCAATCCACTGTACAACCCACTGCTGCATCAGAAGCTCCCTGGGTCTCTCCACACCACCATCTCTCTGCTGTGAAATGACAGCATGTCCTTCTGTCCTTCTGTCCAGACCTGACCATCAGGTTCTGATTTGGACAGGCACATACACCGGGGTCTGCCCATCAACCTGCGGTTCAGCCATTGGCACAGGGGTTTTTCTTCAGAGTGGAGAGGAGGTGGAAAGGGCAGTGATGTCTTTTGAGCTGAGGCACTTCTCATCTTTCTAGATGTCAGAAGAATTAGCACCTCTGTCTGCGCTGGCCACCCCAGCCCTCATATGCATAGAACATGGAGGGAATATTTAGCTGTCAAAATCTCCCCTAAACTGAGCTGTCCTCATCCAGCACTGATTTCTCTCAGGTGGCTGAAAGCAGGCTGCAGAGACTAGCTCAGATGAAACATCTAACTTTCAGATACTTTCAGGATCTGAAGTAGGATGGACAAAACCCTGCTTGGGTCCATGCTGTGTTCACACAGCATTCAGCACAACAGCACCCAATCACTCCTGGAGGCCTCCCAAAACACACAGAAAACTCAAAAATTACCTGCCCTGCTCAGTGCGATATTCTAGATATATTTGGTTCAGGTCTTTGGAGAGAAAAAACTCACACCTGAGAGAACAGCATGCAGAAAGACTAATCCAAACAGCTTTTTTACAAGCAGCCCTACAGCTCAGCAAATGTTCTTGAGTCCCCTCTCTGTAGGTGGCCAAGAGCAAATGGCTTTGGAAACATATAACAGGTCAAGCTTAATGCAATGCTTCCTCTCAATACCCCAACAGTACAAAGTTCAGGGACTTCCTGAGTGAGGCTTAGTTCCCACGGACATACCAGACCTGAGTGGCTTTTTTGTGTGTGTTTGTTGTTTTGGTTTTTTTTTTAAATCTGTCCAGCCTTCCCTTAAACTTTTATACTCTGTAGTGTTCCGCATCAAGAAGTTTTCCAGCTTTACCAGAACTCATGCAGAGCTTTGCTGATCATCAAGTCAGGCTGGTGGGATAAGAAGGAGAAAGCTGATTTCTATATTTGGCTTTACCATAGATCTCCTGGCAGCTCTTGGGCACATGCTTTTTTCCCCTAAGCAGCCAGGGCATCTCTGTGTTCAAAATCACACGTGGGTTCTGGAAACATCCTGGCCACCACCAGCCCGGATAGTTCTTCAGAGCTCTCCCATTTCTCACCATGTTCCCTGCTGTGCCTAGATATGGCCCTGAACTCCATTTGACTTTCTGAACTAAACAACTCAAATTCATCTCACCTGGAGTGAAGAACGTGACTGAGCTGAGGTAGCAGTTTGGGTACACCTGGATGCCTCAGAAGCCAGAGCAGAAAGGGGGCATCAGCAAACCATCTTTGGGCTCCTTTAAGGTCTGAGGCATTGATTGACATCACTATCCTGCCTTGCAGAGGTGATCTGCAGAAGTTCATATAGCAGGTGTGGGAGTCCTTGCCATGGGATGTTTCGAAGAGGGCTTGGTGGCCCTTTGGAGGTCCCCATCCCTATCAGCTGTGTTCTTGACACAGACTTCCCCATGGGGTGGGCTGAACTGGAGGGACATGATGTTTATTTGGGGCTGTGGGGGTAATCCTGCCACCCCATCGCGGTTTCAGTTTCTCTGATTTCTGAGGACAAACAATATGGTGCCCACACCAGACATGCTGGCTCCAAGACACCCAGCCAGACCACAGTGCTCATTTACGTGCTTTGCCGCACAAGTGCCCCAGATGTCAGAGGGTCACAGGGCCACGGGACCTGGGTTTGGAGAAGAAAAGGGGAAGTGAACCAAGGAAGAAGGCCTGGCCCAGAGGTCCTCTGCTATCACCAAACCAACTGTCACAATAGCAGCACTGTTGCCTCACGAGGTGGCTGTGTGATGGGATTTCACAGGGCTGTAAATCACTTTCCTGGCGGCGGCATTCTCCTGCCCGTGTTGAAAAGGCTTAGGTTTCCCTCCCGCAGAAGTGATGGCAAGCTCGGGGAAGGAGGCGGAGGCCAGGTGCTGGAAACATTCAGTGGGGGCATCCCCAATCGCATACCTCTGAAATCTGACCCTGGCAGGGAAGTCGATGCGGTTCAACTGACTTCAGGACCTCGCTTGCGCTGGTGCCAGAACAAACAGCTGCATTGAGGATTCCTGGGCCATTAGCAGTGGCCATCCACACTGGGAATGCTTTCTCCTGCCTCGCCAGGAAGGAGGGAGGGAGGCACCACACGCTCATTTGTGCAGCTCCCAGATGTTCACAGGCAGCCCTGTGCTCGCTCGGCATGTGCGTGCACAGCGGCACTTGCACCAAGAACTCCTTTCAGGCACAGGGCAGGGGGATGCAAAGACCCTGAGTGATCATAGAATCACAGAATCATTTTGGTTGGAAAAGACCCTCAAGGTTATTGAGTCCAACTGTTAACCCACCCCTGGCACTGCCCCATGTCCTTGAGAACCTCATCTCCATGTCTGTTCAACCCCTGCAGGGATGGTGACTCCAGCACTGCCCTGGGCAGCCTGTTCCAATGCCCGACAACCCTTTGGGGAAGAAATTGTTCCCAGATCCAACCTCAACCTCCCCTGGCACAACTTGAGGCCGTTTCTTTGTGTCCCTGTCTCCCCTCAGCTCCTGTTCTCCAGCTGAACCCCCCAGGTCCCTCAGCCGCTCCCATCACACTTGTGCTCCAGCCCCTCACCAGCTCCATTCCCTTCTCTCAACTCACTCCAGAACCTCAAGCATTTTCTTGGCGTGAGAGGCCCAAAACTGCCCCCAGGATTTGAGGTTTGGCCTCCCCAGGTCCCAGCACAGGGACAGTCACTGCCCTGGGCCTACTGGCCACACCAGTGCTGGTACAAGCCAGGATGCTGGTGGCCTTTTTGGCCACCTGGGCATGGATGTCTGCACCTGATGCATGGATGCAGGCAAGCTAACACATGTCCAGAAAATAAAGGCACAGACTGAGTAGGACATTGAATCCCTCTCAGATGAGCAGTTGCACCCAGTAGTCTGGGCACGCAGCTCTGGAAAGTCCCCATTGTGTGAAAAGCAGTAGCGTGGTAGAGAAGGCTTTCCACCTGTTGGGAAGAGTTGTCCAATATGGCTGCAATGAGAGTGGGTGGTGTCTTCTGGAAGGAACTCAGTCCTTGTGTCCCACTCCACGAGTCCAGGAGTTGAACATGGTCCATCCCAGGGATTTTCTGACTTAGGTTCACTAAGTATTCAGGGTCAGGATGCAACACTGAGAGGAGTCAGCTCTGACAAAGAGGAGAAGCAAACAGCTCTGAGAGCAAAAATTTCCTCCTGTTAAATTGGGCTGTGTTATTGGCTTAATCTGATAGCTCTTAGGCAAGAAGGAAGGAAAGAGGATGGAGACCAAGAGCATGAGGCACCCAGCGGTTCAGGTTCCTGTCTTGCAGTGAATGGGAAAGAGCATTCACACTCCAAACATGGCCCAAGAGGAGCTGGGGATGGGTGGCATGTCCTCTGCAAAGAACAGGAGCATAGCTGAGGCCTGGACATGCAGAGAATGAGCAGAAATCTGCATTGAGATGAACTGGCTCATTGAAAGATGAAAATTAATTTTATCTGTTGAGTCATGGTGATACTTGGATGGTGTTACAAAAGATGCTGTGGTCTGTCAGTTGAGTTTCTGCTTCCTGTAGGGTACTCTGTTGCAATTCACAGTTGTGGCTTTGTTGGAGGGGTGTAGGAGAAGACCTGTGTCCTTCGAAAGTCAGGTGCATTGCCTGGGCTATCACAGAGCCTGAGGATGAGAGATCTGTGTCTCTTGGTCTCCCCGTTGCCTCACAGCTAACCTTGCGTGCACTGAGCCCAGAAGCACACAGTGATGATATCTTGGGAGGAAGCTAGAAAGGCCATGGTGATTCCGGTTGTGCTGCACGCAAAGTACATTCACTGGTAGAGCAGCTCAGGTGCTATTCTAGCAACCCCACAAACAAGCCCACATAATGAGCTCAAACACATTGTTCACAGCCACATACATATATATGTACACGTTATCTGTGCACAGCACTCACTGTTTAAAGGAGATGTACAAAGCACATCAAAGGTATCCTGTCCTAAAAGTGTCTATTTTCTTCACTTGCATGTCTCCACGTAGTCTGGTGAAGATCTCTTCTGTGCTGATGCCATGTGTCATCCTTGGGGCTCCCTTAGACCAGCCCAGAGGTTGAAGAGCTCCCTGCATGGTGTACACTCACCAAAATACCCTTTGTATCAGCCATGTGATGAAACACGGACTTTATTCCTCTATGGGTTTTGCATTAAGTGGGGGTGGATTAATGTTTCCACGCTTTGTGCAACGGTGAAAGGACATGGCTTCATGGTGTCTCAGCCACCAGCAGTGATCCCAAATGTGTCTTGGTCCCTGAAGCAAATATATTCATGCAGATCTTGGTCCCCATATCCAGTCACGGAGTAGGAAGCAGGTCTCTGGTGTGTGAGATCATGTTGTCATGGTGAGGGGCAGGAATCAATGCAATGGGGTTCTCTAGGGAAAGTCTTGTCCAGGGAGCAAGGTCCTACTGGCTGTCAAGACCCAGTGCTGGCTGAAATGTGGCATGGTGACTCCTAGACCCCATGCAGTCAGGAGACATGTGGGCCAAGAGCTGCTGAGAAATGCATATGAGACCTGACCGGTGTTATATCTCCTGTAATGGAAAACACAAAGGCCTTCCCAGCAGGATAGGACATGTGTGGTGGGCTACAACGCAGCAGGACCTCTGCTTCTTTTGTGGTCAGTAGGGCAATGAGGAGGCTCTTATTCACTTCATGTTATTGCTTTATCATAAGCTGCCTGTGGGATCTTGGGCAGACCCACAGCATGATCAGTATCACTTGCTTCTCTGAGTTTCAGTAGATATCAAACCTTCAGCAAGCTGCATCTGGCATGTAGGGTCATGGGGAGGAAGAATAGTTTCAGCTCAGTGCTTTGATTTGGGATACACAGCCTAGTGTTCAGAGGGGCCTTGCTAGAAGATCCAGATCCCCAGCGGTCCCAGTCTATGACCCAGCTGCACATCCCATTCCCCAGTACTTGGCTGTGTCCACCATGATGGCAGAGAAAACCCACGAGGACTACTTTTTGTCCCCCTTTTTGTTGCATGGGTCAAATTAGAAGGAAAAACTTGCTAAAGGGCTTCTGCAAAGGTGTAAGGTGTTCCGAACAACCAGCACTCCCCAATTATCCCAGGATCATTAAAACTGTGTCTGTGACCTGTGACATCCCCCCAAAAAATCCAGGACAGTTCAAGTACCTGCATTTCTGCAGCTATAACCAGAACACAGAAAACAGGGTTGTGCTACAGCAGTGGCTGCAGCTGATCTGGTGTAGGAAACCAAAGAGGGTGCAGAGATGATATATGATCTGTTGCCAAGTCTGCCAGGACAAAAATCACCACCTTCAAACCTTTCATGTACATTTTAAATAGCCCTCTGAGATTTGAGATGTGATGCAATGGTAGTCCACAAATCAGAAACACGGAGAGCTGGGTGCTCTCCATGAATCTATTCTGGGTGTAAAAGGGAAAAAGAGAGAGAAATTGCACCAAAAAAGGGGCAGAAATGTTTTCCAAAGACATTCAAGTGTCCGTCTGTTCGCTGGTTTACAGTCAGCTGTGCAGCATCATTTTCAGCCCCCTATCACAGACAGTTCCCTTTCCTCTTGTATCTGCAGTTAATAACTATTACTGGCAGGCTCTGAGTCAAATGACTGGCAGAGCCCTGGTCTCCTGTGGATCCCAGGACAGAAGTCTTTCATGGCATAGTTGTGCTGGGAAGGGATTGTGACAAAGTCTCTTTCAGACAGCACGTCCCTGCCTCCCCATATCCATCCCCATGTCCAGCTCTGGCCTCCGTGGGTGAGAAGCACCCCTGTGGAGACTCAGTGCTGAGAAAAGTCCAGTCTGCAGCTCTCTACCTGCTTTTGCATTATTTATTATTGGCCATAGATGGCAGCAAACGTCTCGAAGCATCCCGCTGTGTAGGCTGACTGCAGCTGGGAGCTGCAGGAACAGACACACAAGCCAAGGAAATTCACCCATCCCTCTGCTGTACAGACATGAACCATTCTCCAAAGGGGGAGAGGAGCAGAGGTGCAGGTCACCAGCTGCCTCCCATCCAGGGATCTCCAGAAGAGAAGGTCTGGTGACCACCAGAAAGCAAGCCCTGGATCTCCTCCAGTCCCCCATGCTCTAGGGTGATGGGATGAACTGAGGAACTGTGGAGGGAGCCAGGTCTGGTGAGACCTTCCATATTGCTCTCCAGGAATGGTCCTGGAGATTACCAGAGCCTGTAGTGACAGGACAAGGGGGAACAGTTTTAAACTGCAAGAGCGTAGATTTAGGTTGGACATAAGGAAGAAATATTTTGCTATATGGATGGCAAGACACCAGAACAGGTTGCTCAGAGAACTTGTAGATGCCTCATTATTAAAAGTGTTCAAAGTCAGGTTGGATGGGGCTTTGAGCAACCTGATCAAGTGAAACATGTCCCTGCCCGTGGCAAGGGTGTGAACAATCGCAGCTCCAGGATGGGGAAGGTCCTGCAACAGGGCAGGAAGAACAGCAGCAAAGAAAGGGCTGTGGTTTGGTTCATTTTGCCAGCGCAGATGCAGCCATTGTGTCCAAATATAGAAAAAAAAAGACAAAACTGAAGGCTTTCCACCTGTACATTTATATACCCACCTCTACATCAAGGCAACTTTGACTTTACCAACACCATTTTCCAGCAAGGTCACAATCATTCCTGCTCTTTAAGCAAAGCCAGACAGGATCAGGCCAAAAGTCTATCCATCCCCAGGCCCTGTTTCCCACAGAGGATGGTCACATGTGCTTAAAGTAATAAATAAAATACAGAGTAATTGGGAGTGATTCTTCCTGTTCTTCTGTCCCAGCTGCCACTTCAAGACCCTCCAGCTCTGGAGGCAGCATGAAGGCTCTTGCTGTTTCTCAGCCATTCCTCCATTCACTAATTATTTGTCTTAATAGGAGTTTCACATGTCCTGTTTCCAGAGTGGAGCCAGCTTTTTCCATCAAGTCCCACACATCCCTGCCTAGTGAAAACCCCTGTTCTCCTCTGCACTCTCAATAAGGTAACTAAGGATAGACCTGAAGTCCATCTGTCCATCTCCCTGCATCCCATGCGGGTGTTGGACTTACTGGAGGAGTCAGGCTGGGTCCCTTGTGACAACACCAACTTCACATTTGGATATGGGTTAAGGCTCCTGCCTTGGCCAGGCTTGCTGGATGGCCTTGCTGGCGTCACTTAGCCTCCCTCTGCATCTCAGCTCCTTCTCTGTAAGATGAGAGGTCCTAATCCTGCTTTACACACAGCAGCAGTTTTGGGGGTTAGATGTATCTGTGCACCTCCCTGCCCACAGTGTTTCAAGCTACGTTATCTAAGCACAGAAGCAAACACCTTCGCAGTCACTTCACCACCGAGGAGAAAGCAATGCAAGACCTGCTGTTTCTCAATTTGCCTTGAGTTCGCTGGATGACTGGATTCTCTATCTCCAGCTCTCTGTTCTGCATTTCGTTAGCCATGCTCCAGTCCCATGGCTCTTCTCCAGAGCCTGGAGCGCTGTTTCTCTGCCAGATCCCCTTCTCCTTGCAATCCTTTAATTATCATTTCAGGAGCATAATCACCCAGGAGAGAGAGAAAGCAGGAGGGAGACGTGGAGTGAGCAGGAGCGTGAGTTCCCCCATACATTTCCCTCTAGAAGCGCAGAAGAGGAATGCTGTGGTTCTATAGGTTGGCTCCTGCAATTAGCACAGCCTGTGTAATTAGGTCAAGATAGATGGTGCTGGCAAGGAAACACCTCATCAGTCTAATTTCAAACTGTTATAAAACCAGCAAATGGAAAACGGAGAGCGTCCATTTGTTTCTCATTTTGAAAAGTGCAGGGTTAAGGTTGGTCTGCAGCTCCAGCTCTTGCACACACGCGTGTGCTCACACGTGGCTAAACGAAACCAGAAGAGAGCAGCGAATATACAGCTGTAACAAATCCATTGCCTTCTCAGGACACAGAGATCCAGAGGATTCAGGGCATAGTGTCAAAACCCAAATCCAAACTTTCTTTGCCGCACCCCTTGTTTATTTGCCTATGCTCTTTGTTTATTTACTTATTTTCCTGCTCCACATCTCCTCTTGATTAGCGTATCCAAATGAGGTTGAGTTCCCCTGTGCTGGCCAATTTTGCATGTTCTTTTCCTTCCATAGAGCTTACAGTCTGAATGGTAAAGGAAGGTGCCCATGGTCACCCCTGAGTCTTTGTCAGAGGACAGAAGAGATTCTGGTTCCTAGATGTTCTCCTGAGCTGCAGATCTATACAGTATTCATCTTCCCCTGATCCATTGATCTGTTTTCATTTAATTAATACCTTTCCCAGCTGTATGGCTTGTCTGCCTTCTCCCAGCATTCCTCATCATTGCCCTCCTCCCTCTTCTCCCACCAAGCTTTTCTTTTCCACCCTTTTTTCTGTCCCCAGCTATAGTGGAGGGTGGACAGTCTCCTACACTGCCTGTGGGTGCTGCTGCATTCATGTCCTATGTTGGGATGAGGGTGGCTGATCTCTGCAACTACTGCACAGTTTGGGAGGAAGGGAGGGCTGAAAATTATGGGTCCCAAAATTAGATTACCCCCGCTCTTTCCCTAGAAAACAACACTGTGATTGTCTCAGCCTTGATTTTTGCTGCTGGGCAGCTGGGTGGTGGTAGACCTCAGACCCCTGTGCTGACTAAGGCTCATGTCTGCCAGGGACAAAGGCAAGAGACCGAGGTTGTGTAGTTCGAGTAAGATATTGCCCTTTAAGGCACAGGAATCAGCTTGCTGCTGAAATGCCTCCAGCTCAGCAGGACATCTTCCCAGAAGCAAGCGAGACACTTGGTGTCCTGTCCCAGCACCGGGGAACTGTATGCAGCCTTTTGGAACAAATTTGCACTCAAGCAGCTTACTCGTCTTTAGGTTTCGTGGCAAACTCCAAAATCCTGCCAGGTCCAAGCTCACATGTGCCAAGTTCACTTAACCTTTTGTGCTCACCAGGAGACAACAGCATAATGAATGGGTATTATTTTTTAAATAGTTCATAGCTATGGCACTTGCCATCGTCTCTTTTAGAAGCCCCTGGAGAACTGTGTGGAAAAGCCGTGCACATATCTGGACCTGGCAGGTTGGTGCAAAGGGAGCAGGCAAGTCTATTTGGGACCCAGATGAGTCTGTGCAGTTGCTTCTTGTTATTTCTGTCATGTGAAAAGCAAAAAAAAACCAAAATGAGTGATGTCATTTGGTGTCTCCTTAAGGATTCCTCCCTAATCCAGGCAAGACATGAGCTCATGATCTCCACGCTGGTTCCCCTCACTCCAGTAGCAACGGACTGAACTGCATGCCCAGAAGGTCTGTCTGGGGATGTTTTTGTCTGTGTTTTTCTAGAAGCTATTGACTTTGAACCCAAATACCAGAAGAAAGCCTGAAGATGAAGCAGAAAGTTCATACCTGCCCTTGGGGGAAAAAATCATTAGAATTCAAACAGTACTATCTCAGTTGCCCCATTTCTAGGATCATTTTGCAGCAGCACTCATCACAAGCACATAAATAATGATCCATAGATAACTGCTGTCCCTTCTGGAGGCAGAGAGAAGGGTAAGGGATCATAGGTCTATTTTCAGCTGAGAATTCCTGGAATGAAAATTGCGTGGGTTCTGGGTTTTGCTAGCATATATAATCGCATATATATAAACCCACAGTCAGGCATTGCAGTCCTCAGAGCACTTTCTTCACTGCAAAAAGGCTGAACAAGTTGTTGGTCAGCAAGTACACCCATTAGTGGGAGACACGCTCAGGAATATGTTTTCTTGAGGGCAGTTCATGACCAATGTCACCTGTGGTCATTGAATTGCCGTCTTTCTTGACAAGGGACTGCATCATCTTGTCCTCCAGCTGGCCCACCTTCTAAACTAGGAGATATTGGGGTATACCAAAGGATGTCAGTGGTGTTTTACTAAGGACTATTTTTCCAACTAAGTCAACAGCTTGAAGGCTATTTGTAGACATGAAGACATTCTCCCCCAAAATGTGGAGAGGTACCAAGAAGCCTAAGTCAAGATCTAACCATACGAGCTTTTCGCACTAGTCAATGTAGGCTCCTTCAACAGGAGTCATGATTTAGGATGGGCTGAATCATCCTCCAGAGCTTTTTGTGGTGGATGGGGGCTGCCACAAAACTCTGCTCCTAATTTAGGTGCTGTGGTAGGTGAAGTTAGATGAGAGGCGTCTTGAGTTGTGGCAATGTTGTTTTTAGAAAGAAACTTAAACCTACATCTTGATAGCTTGTCATTAAAGTTACATGCAAGCCAAAAGACCCAATTTACTCAGGAAAATTATATTCCCTGCCGGTAAATCCTTCCTGGTTCCTCAAGGCCTTGGGTCAATCTTTCTCACCTCCTGAGCTATGTGCTGCACAGCATGGTCCCAGATGTCCCACACACATCCAGAGGATCCACATGACATCAGTCTTCTGCCATTTTGGATTGTTGGGAAAGTCTTACTAAGTGCCTCAGTTGAAAGTATTTCTTGCAGCACAGGAACCTGTTCGTTAGCATGGTGAATGTCAACTAGATGGGATGAGAGTGTCAGGAAGGATGATCTCCTGGACATTACCCTCTTCTGGGGCATCAAGAGAAACTGAAATCTTTCAATGTGGATTGAATCACCATCACATTTCACAGGATCACAGAACAGTTGGGGTTGGAAGGGACCTCTAGACATCATCTAGTCCAGCCCACCTGTTAAAGCAGGTTCACCAGAGCAGGTCACACAGCATCATGTCCAGATGGATTTTGACTATGTCCAGAGAAGGAGACTCCACAGCCTCCCTGGGCAGCCTGTTCCAGGGCTCTGGCACCCTCAAAGCAAAGAAGTTTCTCTTCATATTCAGATGGAACCTCCTGTGTTTCAGTCTGTGCCTGTTGCTCCTCACCCCGTCATTGGACACCACTGAAAAGAATCTGGTCTCATCCACTTGGGACCCACCCTTGAGATATTTATAAGTATAAATAAGATCCCTCCCAGCGTTCTCTTCTCCAGGCTGAACAGACCGTGCTCTCTCAGCCTGTCCTCATAAGAAAAACGCTCCAGACTCCTAATGATCTTTATGTCTCTGGTATAGGGAAGCAAAGTGTTCTTGGACCAATACCTAAATTGGATGGCGTTGTTATCAGTTTTCCCACTGAAAAGAATAAGCTCATGCCCCAGGGTGGGTGAAGGGGTGTGAGGAGATAATTGGGACAGGAAACATGTCCATCCTCTTCTCAGGTACTGTGCAAACATAATGAGATCCTGAGCAAATGTTCACCAGGCGCGTGCTGTGTCTCTGGAAACCTGAGACGCATCCTCTCCCACAGGAGGAGCGAAAGCTGTTCTGTTTTGGTTTCAACCCTCCTCCGCCTGCTTCACTAACTTTGGCCCTGCTCATAACTAAAGACATTTGGCTTCTGTCTCGGGCTGTCAACCATGTTGATAGAAGAGGTTTCCTGTTGCAGGCCTTTGTTTTTGAGTGACCAGCTTTCCAGATGGCAGAGGCCGTGTTCCCCCTTTTCTCCTTCCGAGGCTTGTTTCCCTTCTCGTTACCTGCCAATTAGGACTCATTACCCACTGCAGAGAGATGCTTTGAGACCATGACTGCAGGGCCGAGTGTCTTGTGGCGATAATCATGAGGTGTCGTTGCCCTTGTTATGTAGTTCTCACAAGGAGAACAGAGAGAGGGCTCAGCTGAACCCAGCTGGGATCTTTTTACCCAGTTCCTGTCTCCCAAGTGGCCAAAAAAATCCTGACGTTTCAAAAGAAGTGAAAGGAACACCATTGTAAATATAAGTGGTGTAATATCCTACCCTCTTCTCCATCCAGATTTATTTTCTAATATCTAACTCCTGAATAAAAGCCGAAATAATGAAGGGTGTCTAAGCTTTCCAGAACTGTTGTTTTGGTTTGGCTTGTGTTTTAATTTGGTTCTCTAAAGAAATAAGGTTTATTTGGTCATGTGTCTACATGCATGTGCATGCATGTATTCTGTTGCAAAATTGCAACCTTCAAGGAGCTTTGAATTTTTTTTTTAAAACTTTAAACAAATGTGACGTTTAGTTGAGTTTTTAAAGCCAGACGGTGCCTGCAAGCTCCATAAAAATCAGCCGCCAGTTAGAGGAAAGCAATTGAACCAGGTGGTGACCTTGCAAAATTAAAGCTGAAACTTACATTCAGCCTTATTAACCATCCAGAGTCCCTGAAATGCCAGCTCGTAGAAAACTTGCATTTGCTACATCCACTATTTATTCGGGCATCTGTTAGCACAGACTATTCCTAGATAAGAAAGCCAGAAGGCTCTCCTGTGTAACTCAAGACAGAAATTCACTCTGTTATTCCAGCACAAAGCTCATTTCTTGCAGTTGAGATGGGGAGTCTCTTTTTCAGGAGGCATCCAAGCTGCTTTTTCAGATGGAGAGTAGTCTGCACCCTGTGCTAAATTTAAGGTGCGGACACATTTATAAGCATCAGGAAAAAGTCACAGGATTGGGCATGCACCAAAATGCCCACTGCTCCTCTGAGTATTTCTAACTGGGGAAACAGTAATTTGATATTTGCATGTGCCAATAGCCATATCTGTCTAGATGTCAGTGGATACAAATCACGTATTGTGATCGTGAGAGGGCTGGTATTCTGAACCAGTCTCTCAGTAAGAGATCCTACCCCAGCACAGTCCGGCTGACGTCAGTGGGGTGGCTCGATTTACATCAGCCAAAATTCTGGGTCTGTTTGCTGTGTCTTGGTCGGTTCATTGGGGCTGCTGATGATGGGAGAATTTGCGTCATTAGCTGCGGTAGGCACTGAAAATCGGTGTGAACAATACAAAAGTAATGCAGCACTGTTTTTCCCAACTTCAGGTTGAGAAGCAGCAGAGAGAAGATGTAAATGGATGATGTTGTGCTTTTATATGAACCCTAAACTTGCTCAGGTTTGGGTAGCTCTAGATCAACCCTGGAAATGTGATTTATAAATATATATTTTTTGCCTGATGTGTGGCAGCCTCAGGTGAGACTGAGGTGACACAGTCAGGCCTAAAGTGCTAAATAACATGGACAGAGTTGAAGGTTGGGATCATGGAAGGTTGTGTATGGTCACTGTAGAGTTGCTAGCTAACAAGATTGCCCCAAGCACAGGTTGAGTGGGTCACCTAGTGACAGCTGGGAAAGCAGTTGAACACAGGACATTTAGGCAGTAAAACCAAAAACGGAGAGAATTAAGTCTTAGGCTAGTGATGACAAGTTGCATACATCCTGTTTCCAAAAAAAGAAAGAGTAATGGCCTTTTTCAATGCTGAACCCAGAGCTCCTGGCAGCATCTTTCAAGAGATGTCCAAAAGTCGCAATCAAGAATATTCACTGATGGCAAAGATGGAGAATTTCCAGAGCCACAAAATCTTGCTCATTTTGCCTCTAACAGCTAAATTTCCCTTTTCTTGTCTTCCCACTGATAATGCCAGTTCACCTGCTGAAACACAGGCTGAACCTGCCTGCCTTCAGTCTTCCTTTCACAGTTTTGTTTTCCATTTGCATATAATCCTGAACCCAGAGTCTTGCTTCAGTCTCACCTTCCTGCTCCATCTGACAGCTCTCCAACATCCTACTGATTCCAGTGAAATTCTTTCCCCTCTGCTTCTTGTTGACACACAAGTTTAGCATCCAAATCAGGATGTGAGCAGGCACTGTTTGTCGTAATCCCTCCACCAATCTCACCCCACAAATAATCTGTTTTCAAACAGACAAAAACTCATTAGCTGTTTCACGGGCTTGTTGATGCACACTGCTGGCTGGCTTGTTTCTGAATCCAAAGTGAATTTCTGGAAAAGCTTTCAACTGTAGAGAAGCGGAACAGTTAAATATAGTGAGGTATTTTTAGGTTGGTTTGTTGTTTTTTTTTTTACTTCTCATAAATAATGATATTCTGCCTTTCTACGTGCTGAAAAGATAAATTGGAGCAGGGTGGCTTGGCTGTGATGGAGAGATCAGCAAGTCATTTGTCCTGGGGCAGGTGACAGGGTGTCAAGTGCAAGGGTCACCACCATTTGCCAGAGAGCCTGGTGATTAGTAAAATGCATTTTGCACAGGGCAAGTGGCAACAGGCATAAAAAACATCTCAGATCCAACCAGGTGATCTGCAATTCCCCACACAGAGCTCTGGTTTTGGCAGCAAGAGTACTGGAAGGAAAACTCTGTTGAAAGACTTGTTAAGGAGGCTATGGCTTATCTGGAACATCTGTCCCTGAGTAAACCATGTGTGTTGATTTTACAAACTCTGAGAGCGGTGGTTAACAAGAAAAAAAATGGAAAGGGATTGGTATTTTAAGCAGCTATTCTGAGACAGACACATGGAGAGGATGCAGAGGTGCAGGAGGAAGGAGAGCAAGTCACCCACCTCACTTTTGGTGGCAAGAGTGGGAACCTCCCTCTGAGCTCATGTCCCAGGCTCCCTTTATAGCCACTGAGGAAAAACAGGCACTTTTAAGGCATGATTCATGTGCCCTGTTTACGTGTCTACTTTAGGAGGAGATAAATCATGCCTAGCACTCCAGTCAACGCAACGACAGCTCTAGTAAACTAAACACTGTCAGTACCCAAACACCAATTGGGACTTTTCCTTAACATTAAATATTTCTCACCTCCAGCACAGGGTGTCCCCATCCCAGCAGTGGATCAAGGATGGTGCTTATCCAACTGCGGACCCATGCCCAGGAATAATCTGAGTCAAAACTGTGCCAGGGACAGGGCAGAGCATTTCTCTGGTGCCCACTCCAGGGCAGGGGTGTTCCCCAGCAATAACTCGTTCACTAACGAACACAGATGCTGTCTATTTTAAGCAGATCTCTGCTGGCACTGAAGAGAGCCCAAGGTGACTAGTTCCAGTGGAGACATCTGCATTTAGTCAGCCAAATCCTTTCTAAATGTTATTTTAAAAGGCTGCTGGCAATTTGTACTTGTCTCATTTTTTCTCCTTTTTTTTTTTTTTTTTTTCCCAAAAGACAAATGTGAATGCAAATAGAGGAAAATAATACATGTGAACGCACAGACCGATACACCTATTCCCCTATGGTTTGTGTGTTTTGCACCTTCAAAAATACTTTTACTTGTAAAAGCATCAGGCCAGATTATCCAGAGAAATTTATTCTGATTTTTCAAGGGACATTTTAGACCCAGCTTTCAGAAGAGTTTTGCCTCTGTCTCAGTAAGATTTGAAAAAAGCTATTGGCATGTAATAAGCCCTGTTGTGATAGATGCCCTATCCCTGGAGACATTCAAGGCTGGTCTGAATGAGGCTGTGAGCAACCTGAGCTGAGTAAACATGTCCCTGCTCATGGCAGGGGGTTGGAGTTGATGAGCTCTGAAGGTCTCCCCCAACTCAAACTCTTCTATGGTTCTGTTCTATGATCCCTGGTTGGATTTTCCCAAGAGCACAATGTTCAGTGTGCTGAGTTTGTTTGAAATCTCAGATTCTCAAGCTAGCTTGGTGCAAGGAGGCTGAGCAGCCTGTTCCAGCACTGCTCAACTGTGCTATCCCACAGCCCAGGATGGTAAACCCACCGCAGGGTTAATTCAGCCTTGGTTATGCTACACCAGAAATACTGGCATCCCTTCTCATTTCACATCAGACATGCCTAAGAGAGCCAGAACCCGCTCCACAAAACCCCCTGAGACCAGCAATGCCCTTCCCAGGCAAGAGGGTTGCAGACAGTGCCCCCAAAGTCTGGCCTGTTGATCTCTGCACATAGAATCATAGAATGTCCTGGGTTGGAATGGATCCACAAGGATCATGGAGTTCAACCGCTGTCCCTGCACAGGACAACCCCGAAGTTCACACCACGTGTCTGACAGTGTTGCCCAATCCTTTCTTGAACACTGACAGGCTTGGGGCCATGACACCTCCCTGGGGAGCCTGTTCCAGTGCTCCAGCACCCTCTGGGTGAAGAACCTTGTTCATTTTTGCATTATTATATCTTACATTGTTACATTTTACATTATTATACTATATGTTGTTGATAACAGGACAAACAAGGTTTGATGCCAGATTTAACAAGGCCAAGTGCCGGCTCCTGAACTTATGTCACAACAACCCCAGGCAGCGCTACAGGCTTGTGGAAAGTTGCATGGTGGAAAAAGACCTGGGGGTGTTGATTAACAGCAACTGAACGTGAGCCAGTGTGTGCCCAGGTGGCTAAAAAGGCCACCAGCATCCTGACTTGTACCAGGATTAGTGTGGCCAACAGGACTAGAGAAGTGATTGTGCCACTGTACTCAGCGCTGGTGATGCCCCACCTTGAATCCTGTGTTCAGTTTTGGGCCCTTCATCATAAGAAAGACATTGAGATACTACAGAGTGCAGAGGAGGGGACAAAGCTGGTGAAGGGCCTGGAGCACAAGTCTGATGAGGAACAGTTGAGGGAACTGGGGCTGTTCAGCCTGGAGAACAGGAGGCTGAGGAGACCTTCTTGCTGTCTACAACTGCCTGAAAGGAGGTTGGAGCATGGAGGGTGTTGATCTCTTCTCCCAAGTAACATGTGATAGGACAAGAGGAAATGGCCTCAAGTTGCACCAGGGGAGGTTTAGATCAGAGATTAGGAAAAAATTCTTCACAGAAGGGGTTGTCAGGCATCAGAATAGGCTGCCCAGGGCAGTGGTGGAGTCACCATCCTTGGAGGTGTTTAAAAGGTTCTTAGGGACTCGGATTAGTGCTGGAGTTAGCTTAGGTTATGATTGGACTTGATGATCCTGAGGGTCTCTTCCAAGTGAATTGATTCTACAGTTCTGTGATTCTATAATGAGCAGGAATACCTTTAGGTTGGGAATTAGACAGAGGGTGCTCCTAAGAAACGTACAAAGTTCCTGAACATCCTTCCAGTCAAGAGTTCTGGGGATGAAGAAGCCTAAACCAGGCTAAAATAGAAGCCTAAAACAGAGTGTGTCTGTTCTGTAATAGGTGAAATACCTGGATAGCCAATGACCAGACACAAACATCCAAAGCCCTCTCTATAACAAATTTGCCCTGATTTCAGAATCCGTATCTATCCTATCATACAATCGCAGAATGGTATGGATTGGTAGGAACCTTTGAAGGTCACCTAGTCCAACCCTATCCTCTTTCTTCATGCGTCAGAAAAGATTATAGGTCTTCTCTTACTGCAGCTGCACAGGGACCAGAGGCTTTGGTTGGACAGTTTATGCAAAGTCACCCTTTCTCTGAAATCAGAGATGCTCAGTATGGGAAGTCCCCACATTTATTATTGCTACCTTGCAAAACAAGAGCAATGAGCAAGAGGAGGAGATTCCAGATCAAAATGAGTTGACTTGTCAGTGAGCTAAAGCTGAAGCACTTATTTAATTTTCTTCTCATGAAATTATAGATAATTCTCCCCAATTAACATTTTAGATCCAAAGAGACTGATTTAGCTTTTGTTCAGAATTTCTGCTCAGTATTCTTATTTTATTGTGGCTGAAGCTCCAAACTAGATCCCTTTTGAACTGCTTGCTCAACTGCTGAAGAAATCCTGAGTTTCACTGTTCATGTTTCTGTTAAGTACCAACACAGACAGACGTGGATTAAATTTTTTTAGCTCTAGTACTGATGAAGGAAAAGCTAGAGATGCTTTCCTATGCTACCTTCAGGGAAATCTGAATATTTGTGTGTACCCAGACAGATGCAGAACAACTTAAGTCTTAATCTTGATTTCAGGGGCAGGGTTGGACCACCCATCCCCTTGTACCATTGGACCATTGACTTATCGCTGTGAAAAAAAAATACACCAGTCATTTCTTTAAGGCCACAAGGGATGCTGTGATTCCTTGTTGTATTTGAACAAACACATCTTGAAACTCCCAGTGTCTTGGGATATGTGATGTAGCCAAGCTGAGGTGGAGATTTGGCCTTTTAGCTGAATTTATTTGCATTTGGAGTCTCAACCTGGGACAAATTTGTGTTGCTTCTCATACTGACTTCTCTATTAACCTGAAATTTTCCCTCTAATATGGTTCAGCCCTTCTTGCCCAGGTGTTGCTTATCTTGGTAATAGGTCATTACACCATCTAAAGTATCTAAGGCATGTGTGCATTGAATCATATCAAACTTGGGTCAGCCACCTTTCTGCTCTTGGCCATGAGATGCAACAAGTCATGGCTGCCTTGATGTTTGGGAATGGCCAAGTCTAGTGGCGAAGTTTACAGTAGTGGTGGTCCTTCTCCCTACCATATTTGGCCATGGAAACACCACTCTAGCCCCATTTTGGAAGCTCTGCCAAGTGGAAGAGGAGAGGGGAAAGAAATCTGCTTATTTGCTAATTGATTTCTCCTCCACACTCAGCACTGCTGTGCTGTTGATCAAAAGACCATCTTTGGTCACCGTGATTAAAAGGGTTTGCAGATCTCAAGAGACTGCTAAACACCAATAAGACACAGAAGCAACAGCAGAAACCAGGATACAACAGTTGGAATAATCATTTACCAGCATTTCACATCAGAGAATCATGCAGCACATTATTGTCCTAACCACTAATTAAAATTGCAAGCACCCTGCTGAGGTGGCAAGATGCATTATAGCAGCTGGTCAGAATGTTTCCATCAGCATTTTTATTTTCCAATGGAAAATGTCTTCTAGATGAAATAAGAATGTTCATTGAAAAGTGTTTCTCTCTGGGGAAAAAAAATCTCTTTTTTTCTTTTTTCTTTTTTTTTTTTTAATGAAAATCATAAAATCTTTCTTCTCCCTTCACAGAAAGCAAAAATTGAAGCCTAGGAAAAATCGCCTATTCAGGGCAGACATATTTGTCCAAGATTTTAATGTACATATTTATTTTTTGTAATTAAAACCTACAAGAGTACAAAGAAACAGCAATATTCCTGATAAAGCCAATTTCTTCTGTTGCAGAACTAATTGCTCTTCAACTATCTCTGTGTCTTTTTCCTTATGGTCAAAAACTGCAGCCCCACCAGCAAGGGAAAAGAAAGGACCCCAGGGTCCTGGCAACAAGTCCTGTATGTGTTAAAGCATTTTATTTCAATCCAAACTAATA
Source organism: Streptopelia decaocto (assembly GCF_964273445.1). Taxonomy (NCBI): domain Eukaryota; kingdom Metazoa; phylum Chordata; class Aves; order Columbiformes; family Columbidae; genus Streptopelia; species Streptopelia decaocto. The sequence goes on from NC_138655.1 coordinate 162,516,594, forward strand.
ATTCCCTATGAACTGGCCTTGCAGCTCCTAGGAATGACATAATATTTTGGCAACTTTTTGATTGGGTTTTCTCTTGGGAATTGATTTCTGAAGTTGTCATTTTGTAGTGCTCAGAATTGCTGCCGAATGCCGAAGAACATTCCAACGTTAATATTGTTATTGACATTTTTGTGTAGAAAAGGGTATAAGGATGCAAAGAATGTGGCAAAAACTCAGCACAGGATTTATATAGACACTTACAGTGTAGGAATCTTTTGTATCTTTATAGATAATGGAAATCTTGTTCATGCTGTCGATGTATGTGAGGTTCACCCAAAATGTTTAGGTGTACGTTTACGCTCACCTAAAAGTAGCCATTTAAATCAGAGTTGATCAATCATGGCTATAAAGTGTCTGTTTCTCCTCACTGGCTATAAAGGGAGTGCAGAGCTGGAACGTAGACATCTGAGCTTTATTTGCTCAAAGTTACATGGCGTGAATCCCTGTAATCCCTAGAAAGACCTATGGCTCAGAATATCTACATTCCTTTTCATTTTGTATCCCACTTGCTATCACAGGTTTGATTTCTTCATACTGCTTCATGCAAACTTGTGTCTGGTATGAGAAGGAAGAGAGCTTCGCTCAGATACAGACTTTGCAACTGACTTGTTTCCCAAATCCCTTATACCACTTTTGGAAAATTTATCCCAAGCCCTTGTCTTTGCCTCCTTAGAATCACAGAATCATTTGAAAAGACCCTCAAGATCATAGAGCCCAACTGTTAAATCACCCCTGGCACTGCCCCATGTCCCTGAGAACCTCATCTCTGCGTCTATTCAACCCCTCCAGGGATGGTGACTCCAGCACTGCCCTGGGCAGCCTGTTCCAATGCCCCACAGCCCTTTGGGGAAGAAATTGTTCCCCACATCCAACCTCAACCTCCCCTGGGCAACTAGAGGCCGTTTCTTTGTGTCCCTGTCTCCCCTCAGCTCCTGTTCTCCAGCTGAACCCCCCAGGTCCCTCAGCCGCTCCCATCACACTTGTGCTCCAGCCCCTCACCAGCTCCGTTCCCTTCTCTCAACTCGCTCCAGCACCTCAAGGGCTTTCTTGTTGTGAAGGGCCCAAAAGTGCCCCCAGGATTTGATGTTTGGCCTCCCCAGGTCCCAGCACAGGGATGGTCACTGCCCTGGGCCTGCTGGTCACACCAGTGCTGGTACCAACCAGGATGCTGGTGGCCTTGGCAACCTGGACACACGCTGGCTCATTTTCAGCTGCTGTCAACCGACACCCCCATGTCTTTTTCCACCAGGCATTTTGCTTTCTCCAACATTTGTCTGCTGTGTAATTTTTTACCACTTCTTACTTGATATGAGAATTTGGCCTCTGGAGATCCACCATGTTTGCCTCATTGGAACTCAAAGTGTAGGGTGTATTATTTCTTCTTATAATCTACCTCACCCCATTTCTTGTGATTTTCATGGAAATGTGCCTAAGCATGATTTTGCCTCTGTTTATGGTTAGTCTGGAACCTGAAATCAGTCACTTGGGTCAAAGATGGGTCAAATGAGCATTGACTCATGGAGCAAAGGCATCACACATTCTGCAGCGAGGGCTGAGAAGTGACACACCTATGAAGGAAAGGTGCCCAGAGACATCTGTCTTGTGTCTCATAGCAAAAGATCAAGGGGATTTTCTGAGAAAATTCAACAGGGAGACAAAATAAGACATCCAGAAACCTTCATAGGTTTACCGGACTGAGGAATTTGTTGTTACAAGAGAGGTATGGAAACCAAGAGCTGCAATCAGATCCAGGTGACTGGTCATTTGAAGAAACAGCAAGTATTTCTGGGATTACAACTACAAAAAGTGAGTTGGAGGGGGGTTTCTAACAATGAGAGGTTGGGAGCCACCTCTTGAAAATGGCTCTTCCAGAATATCATCCATATCTCAGCTTTCCCAAAGCACCTGCAGGTGGCCTCCAGTCTTCCATGTGTTCTTCCATGATTTCTGTGCTCTCACAGGTTCTTGTTGGTCCTGCTGTAGTTCAAGGCTGAAAGATTCCTAAATTAGCAGATGGTCCATCACATACAGCCTGCTCCTCTGATGCAGCCCATCTGGGTAGACTTCTGTGTGGAATCTGGCAAACTACTTTTTTGGCCCCAAAGCAGAGAGAGGAGAAGCTCGTTCCATTCCTCAAAGGGCAGCAAGCCAAGATTGTCACAAATCCTTACTGCCAAATAAACAGTGTCACATTTTAGTCCAATAAAGACGGGTATGTAAGCCCAGGCATTACTAAGCCACTGATTTAGGATGCTGTTCAACAAAAACAGGCCTGATGGCTCAGTGTCTGCATCCACCGGAGGGTGTCAGAAGCTCAGAGGTAGGTGGTGGGAGCATGGCAGTATCTCAGAGGAGGACCAATGTGTTGGAGCTGCAATGGGGCTGGGAAATACAGTGGGAAAACCCAGAAGGGCGAGACAACTCAAGACCATAATAGTAATAACACGTTTTTCCTCTCTGATCTATTTTAACTGTATTTTCTGCCACCCTGCCAGCCTGTTTGAAGGACCCCTAAGGGGGAGCAGATTGAGTCACCACATCCGTGTCCACACTAGCCCGGAGTGAGTAAATGCTGTGGGTCTCATCCAGATGAGGGAGAGCCAAGAGGCAGAAACAGCCTCCTTGGAAGGAAAATAAACAATGTATGTGGGAAGCAGGAGGCTGAGCCACACTTAGAAGGAAAGCTGAGCCAGTCATCACCCAAGGTTTTATCAGTGCACACAGAGATGGAGGGATGCTTTTTATTTACCCCAAGCCCTTCACAAGGGAAGAGATCTTGACACAAGCTAGGAGGTCTTTTCTGCAGTGTCTGCAGCACAAGTTGGATCTGTTATGCTGTAGGTTGCTCTGCTGGGGCATGTTGGCTCCATGAAGGCAGAGCATGGACATTTTGAGCTGGAGCTGCAGTGACAGACAGTGCCTGAGGTTGTATGACCACTCACCACTTAATGGGCTTTATCTTCACTCCATGATGTGGAAAGAACCATAGGAGGCACCATAAGCGTTTCCATCCCACCCACTTTATTTTTGGCATGAGCTGGGCCTCACAACAAGTTGCCCCACAAGTTTATTTTTCTTTTCTGATAATCAATTGTTAGGGAGTAGTTCTTTCAGTAGAACAAGATCCTGTGGCCTTCAACACATTGGACTTGTTGAGTGATCTTGTTTTGTTCCCATTTATCAGATATTTCTGGGATTAAGCAGGACCAGACAAATGGGGAGAAATAACAATTTTCTTCAGGAAAAAAAGAAGTGAAGTCACATCTGCAGAAACCTTAATGTGGGCTGGAATATTTTCTCTGTTTCTGTAGAGCCTTTCTCTCATCATCTCAGGACTAGGGCCCAGAATGGATCCATGCTTCTGGGACCTCCTTGAATCCTAAGGAATTCTGTGCTCTTGCAGCCACAGAGCTGTTTCCAAGTCTTTGTTTTCAGGTCTCAGACATCTGAGAGACATGCTGAGATGATTTTCTTTCTTGGTTGCCTCTTTTTTGCATAGTACCTTTTCTCCCAAGTGTGTTAACAGGAGATCCTGTCACATATTTTTTATAGGTAGTCAGTCATCTGAGAAAAACTCTGGCACATACTGTAATTTTAATATGAGGTCTACTTTTCCATTACAGCAGATGGTCTTTGTGGACCATCTTGGGCAGAAGATGAGATCTAGACATGTTAATCATCATAAAGCCTTCAGGAATCTACTCAGATAAAATGTTTCAAGTACACAGACATTAAATGATTTGCCTAAGGCCAGAGAAGGGATTTCATCCCTGCTCTACGAGTGGAGAAAAGAGGTGAAGCTCAACCAGAATAGCAAGTAATAGAAACCACGTTTCTGGTGTTCTAGTGTAGGATGGTTCTCAATCCATGGTATTGATTTACCCCATGCACGTCTGCTCTGATTCTCAGTAGCAGCGAAGAAGGGAAAGAGAACCAGTGCACTGTGATGGGACAGGGGTTGACTCCCCCAAGAGCCTCCTCCCACATCCACAAAGCCTCCCATGGACGATGAAGTGGATGATGCATCCCTTCAGCAAAACCTGGGAAGACTTGAGAGTGCCTCTAATATGATTATGGAGAGGAGCCAACTCCTTGTGTACTTGGCTTTCCTGGCACCAGCCAAGGAATGCTGGCACACCGGCTTCTCCAGAGCTATTAGCGGTGCCACGTGCTCCTGGGCTGCAGAGAATACATGCTCTGTGTTGCAGCTGCCCTGGAGATACCACCAGGCCACGGTCCTCCATGCCGCTCACCGCAAAGCTCTACCACACCAGGGCAGGGTTTCGGTCCCAGGGTTGGATGGGGTTCTGGCAGGCCAGAAATTCAGGTCATCCCCAACTCTTGCACCCCCCACCACCCTTCTGCTTCCCTTTCTTGCTCTGAAGGTTTGTTTGCTCTTGGGTACATGCAGCTGAGGAGAAGATCAGACCAGCACCAAAGCAATGGGGTTGCATGCAGTCTGTCTAAGAGGGCTGCCCACCCTGAACACCCTGCACAAGCCACAGTCATTCACATTTCCTCTCCTGCCAGGAGTCTGTAGCTTGTACTGACTCTCCCCAAAGCCATCTAGATAGTGGACCTGGATCTGCAACACTATTTATCCTCCCGGCATTCATCTAGGTACCTGCAGATCTCAGTTCCGCTGTGGCTCTGAATCTGTATCTTGCCGTGAGAACTCCAAGTGAAAAGTAAATTTCCACACACCAAAGATATTTTAAATAGAGACCAAACTGCACTAGCTCAGACTCTGTCTTTCACAGCTTTTGAATGCTCCAGTTCTGATTTTAACCCTGAAAAAAACAGTGACTGAGACCCAGTGATACTGCTATAAGTTATATATAAACAGGAAAGGTTCTTGACTCTGGGTTCGTGACTATCTCAGGCAATAAATGCCAAGCACGGTTCTTTGGGTGCTTTTCACCTGAGGGAAAGAGCCCTTTCCCTAGCTCAGAGTCATTGTGCATCAGGCATCATTCCCACGTGACAGTTTGGATGCAGCCACCCTCTTTTAGAAGGGTGCAAGAGTTTGGCAACAAGGATGTGTGTTGTCCCTTGCACCTTAGGGGCAAAGAAGAGTTTCAGACAGTTTGATTCACCAAGGCAGGCCCATCGCATCTTTCCTAAACCTGAGTCTCTGCCTCTTGGCTGGAATAACACTTTCTGCCCTGGGTAATGTCTGTAACCAATATATTTCCTGTGGCTGCGGAGATGGTCAGACACAGTTGATAGCCAAGAGCCAGTGCAGACAAACAGGCTTTATTTGGGTGATATCTAGTTCAGGAGTTGATCCCTTGCACCAAATAAATGTTTATTTCTCTGTACTGAACTCTAAATGAAGGTGATATGAATCCCATTTGTGTGCATTTCTGGACACAGGATAGTCACAGCAGCCTGACCCCCAACTGAGGGAAGATGGCATTCAGCCCATACCTGCCTGGCCCACAGCCTTGGCACAGCATGCATAGGGCACGAATTCCTCGTCTCTCCGCAGTCCGTATGCGGTAGCATCCCATCCCACCAGCAGACGTGACCTGGCATGAGTAAATCCCCAACCCTAGCACTGGGGCAGCAGGCTGAGGGATGTGGGATGGACCATCTGCAGCAGAAACATTTCAGGAGCATCCACCAAACCCCTTTATGGACATCAAAGCTGGGAAGAATGAATTTAGCTTCCAGCTGACTTAGTCCCCAGATAGGGGAGAAGAGCAGAGGGCTGCACCATGCCAGCTCAGTGTTGTGTCTCTGCTAGATCTATGTGTGTCTCTGGCTGGGGAATCGCTGGGACTGGAGGATGGATGCATCTGGATGTCTGGCACTGGGAGAGCAAAATGCACACAGAGCTCTGGAAAGGAGCAGGAGCAGGTTGGCCTGACCTCAGGGTTTTGTAGTGTCCCGGGTCTCCAAGCTGCAGCAGGAAAGATGTGCCAAGATGTCATCTCCCTCTCAAAATTCATGGGCTGTGTGGGTCCATAGTGTGATCTTGTGCTTGATCACTGAGCAGAGCTCAGGAGTCTGCTGTAAGATGAAAGGCTGATGTTTTGGAAGAAGAAAGAAGAAGAAGAAGAAGAAGAAGAAGAAGAAGAAGAAGAAGAAGAAGAAGAAGAAGAAGAAGATAATATTATTATTATTAATAATAATAATAGTAATAAAGAAAATAAAAACGGGAAAGAAAAAGAAAGGGAAAAAGAGAAAGAGAAAGAGAAAGCGAAAAGGAAGGAGAAAGAAAGAGAGAGAAAGAGAGAAAGAGAGAGAGAAAGAGAGAAAGAGAGAAAGAGAAAGAGAAAGAGAAAGAGAAAGAGAAAGAGAAAGAGAAAGAGAAAGAGAAAGAGAAAGAGAAAATCACAGTATGTCCTGGAGCAGCAGCATTGGAAATTCAGTCAAGCCTTCAAGCAAAAAGGCTGATGATTTGCCAATGAGAAGGCTGCAGAACAGCAATTCATTCTGCAGGAGCTGTTTCCTCATTCCCATTGCAAGCAAAGCTCCCCAACACCAACGTCAGAGAGTTTAATGCTTCTGCAGCTTGTTACTGCTCATTGTAGACATCTGCTCTGAAATCTGCCTTTTCCTCTCCTCCCATCACTCTCTCTCCCAGTGAGATATATACAGACAAAAAAAGTTTGAGGCAGTCAAAACAGGTAAGGCAAAGGTTTGTTATGCCTGGGGGAAACTGAGGCAGAAAGGCTGTTACCTGCACTCGCTTTTCAAACTGCCAGTGACATAGATGTAGATACCTAGAAAGCTGAGATTTGAAAAGGTGTGTAGGTACCTGAACATCTTCCGAGTTCAACACCAAATTCGTACAAGATCAGTCTGAACGCCCAGCTGAGGCTGGTTTGCCTCTTGGCAAATGCTCTGCGGGTGCTGAGTTGTGACCCATTGTCTGAACCAGGGAGCTGAAGCTCTACAGCTACCTGAAAGGAGGCTGTAGCATGGAAGGCGTTGGTCTCTTCTCCCAAGTAACAAGCAATAGGACAAAATGAAATGGCCTCAGGTTGCTCCAGGGGAGGTTGAGGTTGGATCTGGGGAACAATTTCTTCCCCAAAGGGCTGTGGGGCATTGGAACAGGCTGCCCAGGGCAGTGCTGGAGTCACCATCCCTGGAGGGCTGGACAGACGGACATGAGGTTCTCAGGGACATGGGGCAGTGCCAAGGGTGGGGCAACAGTTGCACTCAATGATCTTAAGGGTCTTTTACAACCAAAATTATTCTGTGTTTCTCTGAAGCTGCTGCTGCAGGGCTGTTGGGAGCTGCCTGACACCGTGTGTGCTCTGGAGTCCTGGTCCTACTCTTTTAAGTGCCTGTATGGGCTGACTAGGAGTCACCTCCACATCTTACCTCCCTTCTGGCTGGCAATTTTGGGCCATTCTATGCTTGAGAAGTGTGAGGAACGTGCCATGAATGCAAGGGCCGGTGGAATATAAGGGGATTCAGATGATGAAGTGGAGGTGTTCTCAGTGTATTAACATTTTTATGGAGATCTAGTCCATGAAGTCAGTGGACATCAGAGCATGACGTACTTCATCTTACAGCTCTCCATCACTCTGCCTCTTCTGCCCAGAGCAACCTTCCTCCTCTTTAGAAGCCTTGAGTTCTTCAGTGGCCCAAGGATGATGTTTTGGTTGAGGCATGCCAAGGATGATGTTACACAAAAGCATCTCCAGCTGGAGTGCATTAAGACAGCACTGTTTGCATCTTTGGCTCAGCTGACTGCAACCATCTGTCTTGTCTGAGGACATCTCTGAGTACTTGAGTAAAAGACCGAACTCCAACTTCCTCATCCAGGGAGGGTATTCCTAGAAAGACTTAAAAATCAGTGCCTGAAGCTTTGAGAACCAGGAGAGAAAACTAAAAGAGGGAGTTGGTTTTGAGAGGTGCAAGAGAACTGCGAAGACAAAGGGGAAGGAGTTTCCCATGAAGAATCAAGAAAAATAGGTCCCTTCTGTTGCTCTGTCCAAGTTACGTTATCTGTCACATAACTGAAGCAGACTTTCCTTGAACAATTTCAGGACTACAGGGTCTATAGTCAGATGATCCTCCTTGCATTTGTATTAGGACAATGGGAAGGAAAAAAGAGGTAACCATTTTCATAAGCGATCCCCTTCCATGGCCTTTTGGACTCTTGTTTTGCAAGACAAAATAAAATGTAAAAGCAAAAAGAAAGGGCAGAAACCAAGCCTCATAGCCCTGAGAGTTGTGAAAAAATCATGGTAGGCAGCAGGGTATGAAACCAAAACAAACATCTACTTTCAAAGAATTAGAGGGGAAAACAAGAGAGAGAGAAGCTAGACCGTGAGTTGGGTAATGGGTGGTCTTACACCACACTTATTTGTATCACCCCATGAAGAGAAAGGTAATGGTGTGAGCCAAGACAAATCAAAACACAACATTGGAATCCCCAGGTTCCAGTATAGGTTGGGAAATTACATATTAGAGAGCAGTGTAGGGGAAAGGGACCTGGGGCTCCTGGTGGACAACAGGATGACCATGAGCCAGCACTGGGCCCTTGTGGCCAGGAAGGCAAATGGCATCCTGGAGTGTATTACAAGGGGGGTGGTTAGTAGATCGAGATAGGTCCTCCTTCCCCTCTACTCCACCCTGGTGAGACCACACCTGGAATATTGTGTCCAGTTCTGGGCCCCTCAGTTCCAGAAGGACAGGGAACTGCTGGAGAGGGTCCAGCGTAGGGCAACGAAGATGATTAAGGGAGTGGAGCACCTCCCTTATGAAGAAAGGCTGAGGGAGCTGGGGCTCTTTAGTTTAGAGAAGAGGAGACTGAGGGGTGACCATATTAATGTTTATAAATATATAAAGGGTGAGTGCCATGAGGACGGAGCCAGGCTCTTCTTGGTGGCAAACAATGATAGGACAAGGGGTAATGGGATCAAGCTGGAACACAAGAGGTTCCACTTAAATTTGAGAAAAAACTTCTTCATGGTGAGGGTGCCAGAGCCTGGACCAGGCTGCCCAGGGAGGTTGTGGAGTCTCCTTCGCTGGAGACATTCAAGACCCGCCTGGACATGTTCCTGTGCAACCTCACCTGGGTGTTCCTGCTCCAGCAGGGGGATTGGACTAGATGATCTTTTGAGGTCCCTTCCAATCCCAAACATACTGTGATACTATGTCAAATATACAATAAGGCACTAAGAAACAGGAACACAAGCTCCTCAAAGGTGTGTAGATGCCTCCTAGACATGGGAGATCTGTGTCTGAGGGTAGGATGAAGAGCTAGCTCGGTACAGGAAGCTGTGGGAAGGGTTGAGACAGGACCGAACACAACGGGAGGTTATTCAGCTTTCTCTGAGCCCGGGAAGCTGGAGCTGATACTGTCTTGCTGTTCTGGAGCAGGCATGGGTTAGGTGATGTGGTCAAGGGGTTAAGGCAAAACCACCAACTTCATTTAGCCTCTGGGAGGCTAGGAAAAGCAGGTAGAGGGAAGAGCAGCTTATGCACTAACCTCTCAGTGCTTCCCCAGCTTGTGGCCAGAGTTATATTTCATCAGGATCCAAACAGCTCTTCTTCCCCTTCACATCAACTCCTTTTCCCCCACCCTCTTCTTCATCCGGATGCCTCTTGAGTCTCCTCCTCCTTTCACCTTTCTGTCATCACACCCTCTAGGTTTGATTGTCCCATTTTGGTGTTTCTAAGCTCAGTCTTTAAAAGGAGTGAGACATTTTGTGATTCCCATCCTCTGGAAGTGGGATGGGGTGAAGGACACACACATCGATTCATGTGGCAGGACAGCGATGCCGAGAGCTCAGCTCAGCACCCACCTGCACGAGCTCTCAAATCTGCGTCCCTGCCATCATTGCAACATCACTATAGGCAGTGGAATGGGCTTCAAACCTGCTTTCTCCTGCCTAGACCTGGCCTGTCCATGAGTCCAGGGTCTCCTGCTACAAAACAACCTTCCTCTCCCCATCCTCTTCACCACTCTGGTGTCCTGAGCAAACCACAGCTCCATGGGTTTTGTGATTAGCTGCTGGCAGCGGCTCGTGCCTCTGCTGCTCTCACTACTGTATCTCTGGCTGGGCCAACTGGCACTTCAGCTTTATTTATTTTTAAATCTTTCCAGCACTAACTTGAAAAGGAATAGGTTTCAAACCACTTTTTTTTTTTTTTCCATAATGTTGGAAATAATGACTATTCAGTTGAATTAAATCCCTCAGGGCAGAAAATGTACCTCTCCCTGGTCTCTCCCCAGTTAGTTCCTCTTTGCAACAAATTGCTCCCAATGGATTTTGTTCTTTCTGTATGGTTTTCGTGCCAGGGCACTGATAATGTGCAGGCAAGCAGAGGCTAAGAAGCATGGAGGTCGCAGGAAATTAAGAAAGTGAATTAGATCATTTGGGCAGTGGGTAAATCCAGCATTGCCCAAATTAGAAGAGAATAAACACTGTTTATCTGTATTTACTCTGCTTGCTCTCTCCACGAGGGAGATGCTGTAAGCCAGCACTGAAATATGAAGTGTCAGACCCTCGCAAGTCCAAGCACAAGTCCAGAGCAGCTTTTAGGGAGTGAGGGATGTAATTTGCCTGAAGTGCCATCTTCCAGAGTCAAGTGGTGGGGTCACAATCTATTTCTGAACCCAACAAGGAGTTTTGCTTGCCAGGGTGCATGTAGCCTGAGTGACTGCAAAAGCCAGCATGCAAATCCAGCAAATCACAAGCATATCTGTATTTCTTCTGTGAAATACAGCCAGACACGGGGCACAGTTAATCACCAGCTGAGTTGCAGCCTGGCAGATCCTACTTTGCTGTAGGACTGGCGGTAAACGCAGTAACAGAGATTGCACAGGGTACATTTTGTCCAAGACAGCACATACAAATCCCTGGTCCTTCCATACTTGCCAGGGTTCATCAGGGCTTGAGTAAACCAGCAGAGCCCAGCGGGCAGGAGATGCAGGGCTTGTACAAACACTCACAGAAGGGTAGGAAAACAGAGAAGACAAACTAGATATCTAAACCAAATCACAAAATAATTCTTAGAATCATAGAATCGTTTCAGTTGGAAGGAATCTTCCCAGCTTATCCAGTCGCACCTCTGCCATGAGCAGGGACATCTGCACCAGCTCAGGTTGCTCAGAGCCCCGTCCAGACTGGTCTGGGATGTCTCCAGGGATGGTTCATCCACCACCTCTCTGGCCAACCTGGGACAGGGTCTCACCACCCTCAGGGCAACAAGTTCTCCCTCATGTCTGGCCTGAATCCCGCCTCTTTTATTTTAAAACTATCACCCCTTTTCCAGTCATAACAGGCCCTGCTAAAAAGTCTGTCCCCAAGAGAATCCATCCTCTCTTATCTAAAGGAGGACAAGGCTCAATTCTTGCCCCGTATTGGCACCCCACTACTGACCAACCTCATGCAACGCCTTGTGTTCCCAACCACCTCCACCCTGCCACTTCTCCCTTCTTCTCAGCAAGTCCCCATTGCCATGAGCTCCTGACCAACCTACTTTTGGTAAAGCCCATGCTGAAAGCTACATCAGCTCCTGCCAAAGGCAGCTGATCCCCTGCCCTGTGACATTATTTAGATGTGCCACCCTGGCCTGCATGCCTGGCAGCAACACCACATTGCCCTCAGTCCAGCCTGATGCTCTGGTCTCAGTAAAGGTATGCTCACCTGTAGTAGCTGCAGGTCTGGTCTAAGATTAGACTTGGTTAGATTAATCTCCTAATCCTAACAGCCTTTTTGAGCCTTACAGAAATTAAGAGTGTGGTTGCTCCATCAGCAAGTCTGGAATAAAGCTCTAATTTAGTCTCCTTTCTGCTCGTGCCCTCAGCTCAATTGCAGGGTCTGCTGCAGAAAAATAAATTGGTTTATGACCTTATATTGCTTGGGTTTTGTGTTTGGACCCTTCATCCAGCTCACCTACGGCACTGTTAAAAGAAAAACTCACAAGTGTTTTGTCACACTCCCCAAAACTGACTTTTGGTCTCTGTGTCCCCATCCCAGCTCAGTCCATCTGGTTCACTCCTCATAAAAGGACAGCCCTATAAGTGTGGACCAGGGGAGGTTGAGGTTGGATCTGGGGAACAATTTCTTCCCCAAAGGGCTGTCGGGCATTGGAACAGGCTGCCCAGGGTAGTGCTGGAGTCACCATCCCTGGATGGGCTGAACAGATGCAGAGGTGAGGTTCTCAGGGACATGGGTTAGTGTAAGCGCTAGGTTAATGGTTGGACTCAATGAACTTGAGGGTCTTTTCCAACCAAACTGATTCTAGAATTCTATGATCACCCTACCAGAGGTGATCACCAAAATCAGCAGGGTTGTTTTGGGTTGCAATCTGCATGGTCGATTCCACCTACGTCCCACCTTGTTCGCACACCCTTGGGACCCACATCCCTTTTTCTTCCACATCACCAGCACTGACGCTTTCAGTTTCACATTCCTCATGTCCCCCCCTCCTCCCTGCACCCCTTTTCTGCTTCATACCAGCAATTACCTTGACTACTGCTGTCCAAGATGGTGATCACCAGCAGTCCCTTGCCTTGGGCCCATCGACCAGCTGTGATGCTCTCAACCCCAACCAAGGAATCTGTTTGCCTTTAGCTGTTTTTTTGAGCCACTGCCAGGGAAGTTTCACAAAAAGGATAGTGTTATTTCTGAAAATGAGTCCCATAAACAAGGATGAATATGACCTCCCCGTTGAGATTTGGGGTTTACTTTAGTGGCTGGGAGATCAGCCAATGAAATGGAAATACCAGAAAACATTATCATAATTACCCATTGGCCTCCTCTGGGGGCAAGGGAAAGAGGGGCAAGAAAAAAAGAAAAAGCTGAACCAAAACTGATTTAACAGCTTTGGATAGCATTGTCATTTTACCCTTCCCCGCTTGGCCTGCTTCTTGCTCTGCTTTTCTGCTTTCTCTGAATAAGGGGGAGGAAAACAAAATCAGCTTTCCTAGATCTTTTCCCCACAAGGGACTTTTTTTTCTGGCAAAAAAACAGTGCTGGGGAGCCGAGAGGTGATAAACATTGAGAAAGAGTAGCAGATGGGTTTTGATTGCGAAACTGGGGAGGCCTCAGAGGAGCCCCCATCACATCCATGCACCTCGTCCGTAACAGCAGGAGTGAGGGGCAAAGCCATCCTTGTGAACCTCCCTGTGCAGAGCCCACTGTGCCTGTACCCCTGCAGCTTGTACAAACTGGATGCCAAGTAAGGTCAGTGCAAGACTTTATGCTGAAGCAAGTTAGATTTGCTGTCAGCTCTTTTGGAGTGATTAACTTCTGCAGAGGCACGATGACCTCATATTTCTAAATAGTTGGATGTGGGAGATGTACCTGTTTGTGACCATATTTCTGATTTCCCTGAGATGCTTTTCTTGCTCCCAGAGCTCATGCCAGCAAAAGTTCTGCTCCTAAACTCCACAGATCTTCTCAACATTGTTAACAAGTCCAATTACTGCAGTCTCCAGCTGCACCAAAAGAAAAGTAAAATCCCCACAGCTGATCTGATTTATTTAGGTGGTGGCTTGAGGTGGAAATTTATTTCAGCTGTATGTAAATAATCAGTGACTATAAGGGGAACTCTGGCCAAATACCTCAGTTTTTTAAATGTCATCCTGGATGTCCCCAGTTGGCCAGCAAAGCAGGTATTATGTTGGCAAGTACATGGGATGTTTGTTCCTTTCTGTTGGCTAATGAATATCTGCAAAATGAGAGGGTGAGAGGTGTTGGGCTGCCAATGGGTGGGTTCTTGGTAAATGATGATGTAAGATGTTGAACACGTTAATTTAGTTGAGTTGGGGCTGCAGTGCTCACCTGGGTGAAGCACTTCTAGAACCTCTTATCTACTTTTTCATGGTCCCGAGCAGCAGTGGCACAGAATATGCAAGGTAGATTGTGTTGAGCACGTCAAATAGAACCATACCCAGAATGTACATGTCTGTTCCTTGATGTTCAGCGGGGCACAAGTTTTCTGTGGCCTTGGAAAGAGAGGAACTACAGATATATCTGAAAATAGCCTTTGGTCCTAACAGGCCATCCCAAGGAGATGCCATCTTAGGATGTTTAGAGAAAGAGACAGCTCTTAGGTTGTCATTTGCTGATCAGCAGTTTAAGACCTTCCTGAATCAACTTTGCATCCAGGATACAGTCTTTAACAGCTACTGCTGGATTTGTCCTTTATTGATTTGTCTAATTTTATTTTGAGTCCATTGTCCTGTTTCTTTTAGACCTTGTTGTCTTCATCTTGTGCCTCCAAGGTCTCAAATTCTGCAAAACTGTGACTAATTATCCCCCCTTCTCTGCTCTGTTCAGTATCTCACAGATACCTTTCATACCGATGCCTTCTTCCTGGAAAGGGCTGTTGGGCATTGGAACAGGCTGCCCAGGCAGTGGTGGAGTCACCATCCCTGGAGGGGTTTAAAAGGCATTTAGATGAGGTTGTCAGGGACGTGGTTTAGTGCTAGGGTTAGGTTATGGTTGGATTCAATGATCCTGAGGGTGTCTTCCAACCAAAATGATTCTATGTTTCTATCTCCAGCTCTACCTCTCTCCCAACCCAAGGGATCAAATGCCCTCCAAAGCAGGGTCTGCTTCACCAGCAGCAGCTCCCACCTGTAATGAGCTCCTGCAGCCCATACCTCAGCACTTCTGATAACTGAGCCACTTATTTCGCTGCCTGGGGATATTCAGATTCAAAAAAAGTTGGCATGCGCAACTGCTAATGATTTTAGCAAGGCTGTCCCACAGTATTTTTGGATCAGGTGTTGAGATTTTGTCAAAGAAAAAGCTTTGCCAAATACATCTAGCATCATGAGTGCATCTATGTTGCAAAGTGAATGTTCTTGTGGATTTCTTTTAACCTTTGACAGACAGAACAGAAAGATGAGTCGGGCAACATCATTTTAAGATCACAGAATCACAGAATGTCAGGGATGGGAAGGGCCCTGGAAAGCTCATCCAGTGCAATCCCCCCATGGAGCAGGAACACCCAGATGAGGTTACACAGGAAGGTGTCCAGGTGGGTTTGAATGTCTCCAGAGTAGGAGACTCCACAACCTCCCTGGGCAGCCTGGTCCAGGCTCTGGCACCCTCACTGAGAAGTTGTTTCTTCTCAAATTTAAGTGGAACCTCTTGTGTTCCAATTTGAACCCATTACCCCTTGTCCTACCATTGTTTGCCACCGAGAAGAGCCTGGCTCCATCCTCCTGACACTCACCCTTTACATATTTTTAAACATGATCAGAAAATCCAGATCAAGAAAATCAGATCCATAGGAAAAAATAGTATTGAACTGTCAAAAGTGCTCCAGCAGCTGACAGGTCCAAAGCTGGTCCCTGGTTTCCAGCTGTGGGTGTCTGCCCTGTCCTACCTACTGCCCCTTGAGCCCCAGGCTGAGCCGTTTGTGTCAGATCTGGCAGCACACTGCTTAATTCTCCATCCCTGGAGAGTTTTCAGCCTGGCTTAGACACTGAAGCATCTCAGCAAGAGGCTTGACAAGGGATGGGTGCAAAGCGTGATGACAGGTGGGAAAGCGAGGTTGGGACAGGAGGGTGGTTCAGAACCACCAGCTATCAGCCCCATTTGCATCTGAGGTGTTTAATGTGAGTTATTCAGTCACAAAGGAGCAGCATGGCCAGACTGCATGGTTCTCTTGCAAGTCTCCTGAGAACAGGTGTCCCCTTCAACTCACAGGGTTTAATGAAAATCCCTGTCCTTATTCATATATGCATTTACACATGTTTCAGCCACCTTAACCAAGGAGAAACGCAGAAGTATGTGTCCGGAACATATCTCTCCGCATTTATACTAGTTTGGGAGGAAGGGAGAGAATAGGAAGACTTTTTTTTTAAGGGTCTTAAATTTGTAAATTTAAGACCAATAACCAGGGCTTAGGAAAGCTGAAAACCTTGGTAGATTTTGGAGCCCTGTCCCAGCCATTCTGCCCAGCTCTGGGCACAGAGCTTGGTGACTTATTTCCATTTCTGGGAAGAAAAAGTTATCTTCTATGCCTGTCCCAGCGACCATCCGTCCCTCTGGCTGGGAGCTGCCCTACTTTCGAAGCATGGCCAAACGAGCCTGAGGACTAAGCGTGCAAGGGATGAATCATTTGAAATGCCTGAGGTCAGATTCTGCTCTGGCTACTATAAATCCAGACTAACTCCTCCAGCTTTTGTGGAATCACTCAGGGTTTATGCACATATAAATGACAGCAGGATTTGACCCAGAGGCTTTATGTTTCCAATGAAAGAGTTGAAATGTGGGATGTTGCCTTAAATGTGGACAGGCCAAACATCTGGAAAGGGATGGCTTTGTTTTGCATTAACGTTAATGCGGTTTTGAAACCGACTCCCACTTCTGAAGGATTTTTAGTGTGGATTTTTTCCAAGGACATGAAAAACTAACTTCTACTTTACTCAGAATGTCCTTATCAGATCTAGCTATCCATCTGTGTGTCCATTACCACACCAGCTGCTCAAACATCCATCGTTCCTCTCCATAGAAGCACACTGGGAAATGGAATCTGAGTTTACTTCTATGCTGTATTTCATTAACCCTCATTATGTCACTTGTCGTAAGTCCTGCTTGAGAACTGATTGGCCTTCAGCTGGTTTATCTTACTCGCCTTCCAAACTGAATTAACTTAAAATGAGTGAAGAAACCTTAATTCTGAATGGCAGTGGTTTGGGGCAGTACAAGATGTCTCTACAACTTGTCTACAGGTTTCCTTCTCATCTGCAGATCACTACTGGCTTCTCAAAGTTTTATATTCTTTCCTTTGCTTGCCTGCACTATACATTGAGAGTTAGGTCTGCTCCGTCTATCAGGATGTGGAGCGCTACCCTAGGTTTTGCATTACAGATTTCCATTGGCCAGTCTCACCAGCACAGTCAATATAAGAAAAAAGAAAGAAGAAAAAATACGTTGCTTTGTATTAAAATGTACTCCAGCGCTTGTTGCTTACATTAGGCTTTTACAACTGAGTGCTAAGTTCTGTACAAATCCAGGGAGAGGCAACATCTGTTCTCGTTGCATTTATAGCCCGATTAATCAAGACAGACAAATGTTAGGGCAACAAAGGCAATGAGAAGAGCAGTGATTTATCCCAACTTATTACATCACTTAATTATTTCAGGCTACTGCCTTACAAACATCTTTCTCTTGGGAGGCCTATAAGCTGTTGTACACGGCTGTTCTGTGTTTTGAACAACCTTTGGGGTGATCTTGGGGATGAGGATTCCTCCCAGTCCTGACCTCCCAGAGGCTCTTCTGCTATGACTGGCAGAGTACCAAGGATGCACCCAGACCCCAAAGATTTCACAAGGGTGGCCAGATCCCTCATGTGTCAAACAGAGAGGCTTGCCAGTAGATGGACATAGTCCACAGCTTTCTTCTCTCTCTTCTATGCTGCAAATAAGAAAGCACCTGGAAATTACAATCCCCATCACCCATTCACATCCAGGGTGGAAAATTAGCACAGGAGAAGGTTAAGTATACTGTTCTTTTAGGGTGAAAGAGCAGGAAAGAAAAAAAGACAGTATCATCCCATGGTAGCTGGGATGGGTACACTGAAATTTATATCTATTCCTTCAAAAAAGTTCTTCCTCATCTAAGACCTTATCTGGCAGTGGGACTGGTCCTGGATGTTGGAGCAGGATGCCAAGTACCCAAGAGGCACATCAGAAAGTTAAAGCAGCCGTATTGCATTTTATCCAACCTCTGTGTGGTATAACAACCAAAATACTCACAAAACAAGCTTTCCCCATGGTTGTACCCCCGGCTTCCTGAGGCCAGCCATGCTTGATGTGAACACGCCAGTTTCATTTTCAGAGATTTTTCTTTCTTTTTTTTGGTTTTTATGACCAGAAAGTGCCTTCGAGGACCAAGTATCATCATTTATCAGCAAGAAACAAACAGAGGAGGGTAAAACAGGCCCTGGGTGAAGCATTGTCTGTTCTCTTCTTGTCCCTTGTCCTCTGGAGACCTTACAGGAGGAAAAATTTAATCTTCCCAGGATGATGCTCACAGCCTTTTTTTGCTGAGCCCTCAGACTTTGGGGGGCAGATGCTGTCAGGTCACCAGCCTGCCTAAGGCAGCCACCTCTGCACATGTTCTTGTATAGTTTGGGTTGGAGGGACCTTCAAAGCTCATCCAGTGCCACCCCTGCCATGAGCAGGGACATCTTCACCAGCTCAGGTTGCTCAGAGCCCCGTCCAGCCTGGCCTGGGATGTCTCCAGGGATGGTTCATCCACCACCTCTCTGGGTACCTGGGCCAGGCTCTCACCCTTCTCCTGTTGACAGAGCCTGATGTCCTGTGGCCAAGGGTGGAAACAGCACTTCAATGACGATGGCAGACTGCAATTCTTCAAGAGAGGAGTCCTTGGTACTTTTAACTTCTGACAGTATTTTCCAAGAGGAGGGTGTCAGGAAACACAGCATTGCTCTGCTGTTCCTTGTGTTGTATTGACTTACTCTTCTATGTCCCAAAGGGACCAGTTTATAGGAATGATATGCCAATATTATTTACTAGGATGTTGGTTTTATTCCCCTTGAGTAGTTGCCTCATCTCTGCAAGCTGGGGCATGCCACCTCAGAAATTGCTGCTTTCCTGTGTGTGCATGAGTATGACTGAGCAATTGCACCGTGTGCTTCCTTTGCCACATAAGCAGATGATTCCATGTAGCATCTTGTAAGAGGTGTTTCTTGGGACACTAATTGCTGAGGAAATCAACATACACAGAGCAAGGCTGGTGGAAGAAACTGGTGATGCAAGGGAGATTTTTGCATTCACATCACCTGCATTGTCTAGGAAATTTCTGTCCTGCTGCTCTTGCCATGCTGAGGTTTAACCTCATTTCTCCCCATCACTGCAGGTGGATGCTGATGATGTCATCACCAAAGAGGAGCAGATCTTCCTACTGCTAAATGCCAAGGCTATGTGTGAACGACACCTGAAAGCCAAGGTGCCCAAGGTGCATGGTGAGTGTTCCCACAGCAACCCAGACTGCATGGCTGGGTCTTTCTGCTCAATCCCAACCTTTGCCCTCAGCCCCATACATAGAGCTTAGAGCATGTGATGGAGGCAGCTGAAGAATGCCCAATAGACTGTTTTTTCAGGTTAGGCTATGGCGAAGATCTTGTAGCATAAGGTGTTGGAAAGCAAGGTTGTCACAGCCTCTTTCTGCTGCACCAGAACACCAGGTGCCAAGTGGTCAGGAGGATGCAAGAGACATGGTCGTGGGTTTACAGCCCACATCACTATTCCTAAAGCCCAGGCAAAGCTTGGGAGATAGCACCAGCCATCAGTTCTCTCTTTGCAGCAAGACACAGTGGTATAGGAAACAAAGCATCCTTCCAACACTATTTCTCTGTTTCCCTCTGACATACTCTCTGTATTCTCCTCAAATGGGTCCAAGCTCAGCTAAGCCTCTTTCTTCCACTTCCTTTCTATTTTGGGATGCAAAATCACTACCAGATGTAGGGCTGGAGGGAGAAAGAAGGGAGAAAGCTCTCTCATGTGGGCAGCAGAGTAATCATCCCCCATTGGTTTCTTTCATCAATTTAACATGTGTTAATTATTGGCACTGGGGCTGTATGCTGAGGCACGCTGCACCCACCCAGCTAGTCCTGGGTGGGCATCCTGTCTCATCCTCTTCTATTGTCTGAGAGAAGGAGACAAGCCAGATTGCTTCCCACCTTCACTATTGCATCTCAGAGATCACTCTTCCCACCATCAGTGCTGTGGGAGTACCTGGAGACACCACCAGCAGAGGGAAAGGTCCCCAAAGACAGCTGTGATTTTAGAGCAGGGTTGCCTGCCCACCTGATGTCCCACTCCTGTTGGAAATGACAGCAAGGGGCCATAAAAGCCCAGCTTTCATTTTATTCCAGGCCTTTGGCTTTACATCAGCCAAAACCTCAAGCCACATCCTCTGTTGCTTCTTTGTCCTGTACACCCACTGCCCAATTAACACCCCATTAAAAAACACATGTGTAAAGGCATTTCCTTCTGTTGTACTACAGACCACCTGCCTACCTTGGGATCTGGTGACACCAACCAGCTGGTCTTGCCCTCACACCCTATTTTCTAACTCATCTCTATAATACTGTCAGCATTTAGTATTGATTTCTCTCCTTAATTGTCATCAGCAGTGTTGGTAAGGCTAGGGAGATGCATATGAATGAAAAGAAGACTTTGGGCTCTTCACTGTTGCCCGTTTGGTAGAGCAAATGAATCAAATCACAGGGCTTTGCAAACATGCCCTTGGTCCTGTTTTGAGACCTGGTTCTGCAGCTGAGGTCAGCTTTATCTCTTCCATTGACTGGAACAGAAAGAAATCTAATACATTGTCATTTAGATATCTCATGGACCCAAGTCCTGGCTTTGGAAAAAGCTATTCTGAGCTGCTTGAGCAATAAAACTCAGGCTCACTGCTCCATCACATGTAGCAAATTTCTGTTCAGTCCCAAATAACACAGCCAAGAAGAGGAATTATCTTGATGTCAATACTCAACAGCAGTACATTCAAGGCTTTAAAGATCAAGGCAATCATTAGCAATAAATAGTTGGATCAAATTAATCTGCAAGAGGTCTATTAATCCAAAGGCAGAATTAATTTTGACTTAACCTTCCCCAAGAAACATTTTCTTAAGATGTTGTCAAAGAACCTCCAGTGGCAACACCTCCATAACAACCCAGAAATTCACTCTAGCATTTCACTAACAAAGCAGTGAGTTGCTGGACCACGTCTGAGATGGTCTGAAGAGTCAATGGTCACAGATAGAGGATTTTGTAATTTGGTAAAGATCTTCCCGTCACAGATTCTTAGACCACAGATGCCCTTGGACACATTAAATGATTATGTTACAAGGTATTTGTGAAAAGACAAACTCGGTCTCCATTTTGCATTGTGCCTGCTCCTTCATGCTTCAGCAGTTGAAGGAGATGGATGGTTTTAGACCCTCTCGTGGGGTGAGGGCTGACAGAACAAAAGGCTGTAATCTGCACTGCGTTAGCTTTAAAGCAATTAATTTCTTGGCTAAGGCTCAAAAGCTCAGTTTTTGCACAGAGCCTTCAGAGCCCAGGGTGAAAAATGGTTAGGTCCAGTCCATTCCTCCTTTGAGGATACGGAAACTGGGGTCTGGTTTCTATTTATGCTAAACACCCAAAGACATATGGGTTTGTGCCCTTCTCAGCCAGATGGAGGACCTAATCCCCATTGCCTCTTCCCTCACTACAAACCCAAAAGAAAAAAACACTGAAGGGCAGCACGGTCTTCACAATTAAGATACAACAGCCCCCACTTGCAGACAGAATTTATAGGGGCAAAGTGGTGGTGATTTGGAGCAACATAAATCCTGGGTGGCCACCCTAAACCTTCAGAAAGTCTCCTGTGATATTGCTCAGAGTATTTCTGACGAGCACCCACTTGGGTGGCAGGAGGACTCTTCTAACAGCCATGGAGGACTTGGGTTGTGTTACCTCCCCACCAGGTCCCCTATCTGTCTTGTCTTTTGGTATCTAGTGCTGTAGTATAGAGTTGACTCTCACAATGCATTTGTATTTTGGTTCTGCAAATTTTTGATGCTGAGGGTGGTAAAACACTGACCCAGGTTGCCCAGAGAGGTGGTGGATGAACCATCCCTGGAGACATCCCAGGCCAGGCTGAACAAGGCTCTGAGCAACCTGAGCTGGTGAAGATGTCCCTGCTCATGGCAGGGGTGGCACTATATGAGCTTTGAAGGTTCCTTCCAACCCAAAGTGTTCTATAATTTAACTCTGTGTTTGATAACAATGTCAATCTATAGCATTGATGTACCATGAGTTTACCTGCTGGCAATACAGACTGACGGTCCCCACATCAGATGCACAAAGGACCTTGTCTCTTTGCAAGATCTCCCATGTGGCAGCCAGCCCTTCTCCCTCCTCTCTTGGCAGGTCCCAGTGCCTCTTGAAAGCAAGGCTAGAGACCCAGCCTCTGCCCCTGGATTTTGTTTTTCTTTTCAGCAGTATGATGAATAGGTCTCACTCTGAAGTCTGCTTCTGCCAGAGCAGAACAGACTTATTTTATATTAGAGGTGGGGCAAGCCCCACTGAGAAGTATGTTTGCAGATCACAGGGAGCAGTGCATCCTGTGGCCTGACATGATTTATTGGTCTGATTGGTATTCAAAGGGCAAAAGAGAACAGGCACAGTCTATCTACTTTAAAATCTTAAAAAAAAAAAAAAAAAGAAAAATAAACTTAAAAGCCCACCATGGCAACAATGGAAGTGACCACAAAATAAAGAAATCAACCCAGGTTCAAGGTGGGCAATGCAGGAGGCAACATACGCTCCTGGTTCAATTTAGCCATGTGAAATTTAGCTTCTGGAAGTCTTCTAAATGGAAGAAACCATCTGCACATGCTTGATATATGGCCATAAGAATCACATACATGAAACCCTGGAAGTTTGCACAATTTGCCCTGTTTGTTCATAATAACGCAGAGCTACTCCATGGCATCCTGGAGGACTTAAAACTCCAACAATCTGCTTTGTAAAAGGGAGTAAGGGGTGCAGTTTCATCTGATGTGACAGTGGCCCAGTGAACTTCAGCTGAAGAAATCACCCATAAAGTAAAAGCCATGGTCATTGGGGCTGTTATGAATTTAAGCCAAAGTTATCACAGTGTTGGTGATAGCCTTGCGCTGGAGAGGTAGACTACTGATGACCCTGAACATCTGGACTCATCCTAGAGCTGGTGGACAG
Organism: Streptopelia decaocto; assembly: GCF_964273445.1. NCBI lineage: Eukaryota > Metazoa > Chordata > Aves > Columbiformes > Columbidae > Streptopelia > Streptopelia decaocto. The sequence goes on from NC_138655.1 coordinate 162,539,326, forward strand.
AGAAAAGCATCTTTTGGGGTGGCATCTGCCTCCCACCTGTCTCTAGATGTTGATCACAGATTAAACAGAGGATTGGTGATTTAGATGGACTACTTAACACGCTGCAGTATGATATGGTTACTGATGATGGTGGTGTGAACCCAAGGAGCATACCCTAGCACTTAGCTTACCTGAGCATGTGGTGGGATTTCCATCTTCAGAGGTTTCTGAGACTTGGCTAGATAAAGCTATGACTGACCTGACCTTGTGCTGGTTTTGAAGGCAGAAGCTTGGACAAGAGACTTTCAGAGGTCCCTTCCAATAAGTATTTTTATGATTAGTCCTGCCCAGGGGATTTAGGCTCACAAGTCAGCAGCACTGAGGCTCCTTGGGGGGATTGTTTCTCCCCTCTAGACTTCAGGACTCAGTGAACAAAGTTTGATGAGGGCCTAACTACAGTGCAGAAAGCACAGAGCTCAACAAGGAGAGAAAGGGAGGTCTGGGTAGTTCATTTGTCTTACACTGGAAAAGGAGCTTTGCATGTTGTCTCTCTCTCTTTCTTTTCCTCTTTTTTTTTAATTTATTTGCATGTTGTTTCCAGTTACCTTTCCTGTTCAAATCTGTGCTTGGTTTGTCATTCTGAAGAAGGAAAAAGGCCAAGCCCACGAAGAGGTAGCAGTTTTGGGGAGGTCATAAGGAAAGAACATCCCACAGTCATCAAAGGATGAGACTCCTTCAGCATTTCTTACACAGTTGTTTGTGATAAGGGGAAAGGTCCACATTCAGCTCTGCTTAAAGGAATCTAAATCTATATTATTACTTCCCAGAAACAATGATTTATTGTTTAGCATGTCAAAGGTAAAAAAGGAGATTATTGAAATCTCTTCCATTAGTTCTGCTTCACCATGTCTGAAAGTACCAAAAAGCCCTGGTGCAAGAGCTGGATATCAGCTGCCCAACCTCATGATCTGCTTGTAGAGCCAGTAGCATTTTGGGTCCATTATAGTAACCTTCATCATGGAGCAACTCTACCTCTGGGACAACCCTGCAGACAGCCCAGAGGTGTAGGATGTTTGGGAAAGGAGAATGTTCCCACTTAAAAGACTTGGCCTAAGTCAACGAGGAGTGGCTTGGGACCCATCTCTCCAGGGAAATGCTTAACCACAGAGGTTGTAGCAAAAGAGGCCTTTGACTCCAGGGATGTTTTAGAGCTGCTTTGCACTACACAAGCTCTGCAACAAGTGAAGACCACTGTGCAGCCAGAGGTCTGGCTCTCACATCCCTGCTCTGGAGTTTTGTCCTGCACCCTTCAATGTTCAATGTTACAGCTTGTGGATGGAGTGAGAATAGGACCTTGAGAGATGCATCCATTGCAGTGGGAACACAGGGATGCTTCCATCTCATGGCTCTCTAAGTGATGAGAATTAGGGGTGTGCACTTCTCCAGACAGCCTCTGCTTCTCCAAGAAGCCTTCTGAGGACCTTCCTGCAAACCAGCTCTCACCAATGCTTTGAGTTCATACCTGGATTTGAACCAGACTGAATGAAGCACTGTTTTTCTGCCAGCTCAGAAGCAGTTAGGTGGAAAGTGCAAGGAGGCAGCAGTATATTCAATAAGCATTTGGACAATGCCCTCAGACACATGGTGTGAATTTTGGGGTTGTCCTATGCAGGGACTCAATGATCCTTGTGGGTCCTTCCAACTCAGGACATTCTATGAGTAACGTCTCTTCTTTCAGTCAAGGAGAAGGAGGAGCAATCTGGGCTCCTAACTGTATGTCATGTCTCAAACTGGTCCTACAGGGTGTCATCTCTATGGCAAAGGGAAGCAATGACTTCACCAAAAGCCTATATCCCTGATAACACAACTTGGCTAACAAGGGCCAAGCAGAACTCAGTTATGGTGACAAAGGTGCTAAGGACCTGTGTGTGTACATAGGGGTTTTCTTACCACCAAAAGTATGACTTCATTTGCTATTTCACATTCCCCTTGGCATGCAAGTATGGGCAAGGCCAATGGCACAACTGATTGACCTGAGAAAGAGCCTTTTTGTGGAGGTTTGTTTTTCAGCAGCCACCTAAACAAGAGGTCCATTACAAGGATGGGAGCAGTGCCAGGAAAGAAAGGTGTTGGTGTAAGTAGTACTGCATCGAACATTAGAATCATGGAATCACTTTGGCTGGAAAAGAACCTCAAGATCATTGATTCCATCCATTAACCCAACACTGGCACTAAACCATGTCCGTAAGAACCTCATCTACGCGTCTTTTAAACACCTTCAGAGATGGTGACTGAACTGCTTCATAGAATCATAGAATCACAGAACAGTTTGGGTTGGAAGGGACCTTCAAGGCTCATCTAGTCTAACCACCTGCCATGAGCAGGGACATCTTCAACTAGATCAGGTTGCTCAGAACCCCATCCAGCCTGGCCTGGGATGTCTCCAGGGATGGTTCATCCACCACCTCTCTGGGTACCTGAGCCAGGCTCTCACCACCCTCAGCATCAAAAATTTCTTCCTCATGTCTAACCTGAATCTCACTCCTTTAGTTTAAACCCATCACCCCTTGTCCTTTCACAACAGGCCTTGCTCAAAAGTCTGTTCCCATCTTTCTTATTGGCCCCTTTGAAGTACGGAAAGGCCACAATAAAGTCTCCCCAGAGCTTCTCTTCTCTGAGCTGAACACCCCAACTCTCTCAGCCTGTCCTCCCAGCAGAGCTGTTCCAGGCTCAGATCATTTCTGTGGCTCCTCTGGCCCCTCTCCAGCAGGTCCATGTGTGTCCTGTGCTGAGGGCTCCAGAGCTGGACGCTGAATGTCTGAGGTTTTTAAAAAGCTGACTCATTCCATATTGCCTTCTCTCCTTGCTCCCATGCAACCACACTTCTTATCGAGGTGTGTAGGCATCCATGTAGTGCTGTCAGATATTGTCCTTCCATCAGCCTAGACCCTATTCCCATTCATCAGAAGTTGTTAGATACCACCTACCAGAGATATTCTCGGAGCCTGCCTTTGCGTGGTTGCGATTGCAGCCCAGTGTTGTCATTTACTCCACTACATAATGGTCAGTAAGTTGCGTTTTCAGAAGCAGTGAGGGAATTTGGGAGACTTCAATTTTTTTTAAATTATTTTTTTAGATAGAAAGAAATATCATATAAGCTGGCGTGAAAGCTTGGTAGGGCTGCTGTCCTCATTTTTGGGAGCTGACGCACATGGATATTCAACGCCTCACCTCCCATCTCAAAGGAGAGTCTGTGGCAAAGCCAAGATTTGGATTCTCATCTCCTTACTCTTCAGCCAGGACACAAGCCACAAACCACATTTCCTTTTGTCCTGGAATTCAAGGTGAGGCTCCAAAGATTCAAATCCAGGTGGAAAGAGACTAATGAAAATCTATGTACAAATCCCACTTGACTGAAGCTCAAAACTCTTGTCATTGCTCTCACTTTAAAGTCTCCAGTTTTGTTTTGAAATGAGGAAAACACATTTGAAATTTCCTGCAGTGAAATGGGTACCTGGGTTCTCATCGTCTTTAGGCTGTTTCATAGCTGAGCGTGTTTCACAGACCAGTTATTTTCCTGGTATAAATGGGCAGGTTCCCATTCAGTCTAGTGAGGGAATGGATTTGTAACAAATTCATTGATTTATCCCACAGTTCAGCACTGCAACTTACTTCTTTTCCACTCTACTATTCATTCAACCAACATTTTAGAAAGTGAAAAATCTAATTTTCAGAGATGTCTATGGGTGTTAAGAGGTAGCCTGGATCAGCACAGGACTTTGTTTTTGGGCTGATATCTGCTGTTCCATCTCTCACCTTGCAGCTACCCACTCCTAATGCATTTACTTCCTAATCGTAGGCTAGAAATGGCTACATGGATTAACAAAAGCGAATAAGACACACTATGGGGGGGAAACAGTGAGTTCAGCACCACTGCTTGCCCCCAAGAGGGGAAATGAGATTTTAGGGGTGTAACACTGGGGGGTAATGTTGTTGTCCCAACCATCCTGCACCCTCACAAGCTTTGCCAACACTGGATTCATCTTTGTGCCAAAGGGCTGACCTTAATGTAGCTCCAGCTACCAAAAATGGCCACAAAAAAAACAGCAAAGTAGCCCTAAAACTTGAACTGGATGTTGTGGAATGTGGAAAGAGCTGACAGGGGTATGGAGAGTAGTGATGTCCACCCATCTGGTAGAGACTGGTAGGAGATGTTCATTGGAAGGAGACTTCCAGAGGCTGGAAGGGATGTTCACTGTCTGTCTTGATTTTATCTTTCTTCTGATTCCTGGCCCATGCCCTGAAAGACCAGGCAATTGGCTGTCAAGTGGAATATTCAGGTATGATATGTTGTGATAGTTCAGCAATATCTTGCTCAGTTGAAATAAAGCAGATGACATTTAATTAGATATGTGTCAAACCCACATTTCAAGAGTTGAATTAGGGACTAAGGAACAGCAGGGTGAACAACAGACGTGGCAAGTGTTTCTGAAGAGTGGGAACATAGAATGTCTTGAGTTGGAAGGGACCCACAAGGAAGGTTGAGTCCAACTCTTGTCCCTGTATATGACAACCCCACAGTTCACAACAGGGCTGACAGTCCAAAACAAAGTCCTAGCAAAAAAAAAGTAAAGATTTGATAAAATTCTAAACTTCCTTCAGCAATAACAAACAACTGTTCATATGTAAAAACTTCAAGTTCCTTTTTTTTACCCTGAAAATGTTAACTTTTATTTTTATGCTAGTTAGTGGAGGGTTAGTCTCCTCCTGTCCTCCCAGGGCAGATCATGTAGACAGTGCCACCTTGCCCTGGCCACTTTCCAGACTTATCTCTGAGCCTGAGGACCTTCCATGGGCTCTGGTCCACAGGATGGTGTGGGCACAGCTCCACATAGACCTGGAAACAGGACTGAGCCGGTCCAGCGTGCCTCCACACAGCCCTGTCTCAGGATATATTCCTCATCGCCCACTTCTGGGCTGAGGCATTGAGGAACAGAGACCCAAAAAAATAAAACAAAACCAAAAGCAACAACAACAACAACAAAAATGCCCATCCCCACAGGCATTTGGCTTCCTTTCTTCTTTTCTCTGTTTTTTCCCTCCCCCTTTTTTCTTTAAATTTAGTCTCTAGATGAAAGCCTTTTGAAAAGAACAGGAAACCCTAAAATTTCTCTTCTACGTACATAAATATTACATTTCAGCCATGGTGGGCAGCCTGATGCCACCCCAAAGTTAAACCTGGAAGACGATGAAGTGAAATTCTCAGCCATAAGCCATCAGACCTGATTTTTTTTTTTTTCCTCATGAATTAAAAGCCTGTCTTTCCCTGGTTTGGAAAAGGAGATGGGACATTTTGTGGAGGAAGAAAGTTTTTTTATACAAACCTGTTATTAGCAAAAGCCATCGGCGATCCTTTCTCAGAGTCCTAGGTGTTGCAGCTTGTCTCAAAATGGCTTGTTTTTTTAATAAACAAACGTATTTGCTGGGGAAAGCGGTTATTTTTAGTTGAGAAGATGTGTGTATTTATGCAAGGTGTGTGGGTTGCCCATGTGAGTTTATGGCTCCATTGTCCCTAAAGGACCTATACCCAGACTCTCTCTGGGCTTGCAGAAGCCCGGGATCTGCTCCTGGTTTTCTCTCCAGAAGCTCAAGCACCATCCCCTGATCATCCAGCCTGCCAGGGCATCCTCAGGGGTTGTGAAGTACCCTCAGGTGCCCTAAAAGTTGAGACAAAGGCATCCAGGGCAGTCAGGATTTGCCCAAAACACTCCAGACCTCTATAAACCCCACACCTCCTTCTGGTCTTTCCAGCTTCTCCCTGTTTCTATTTGCAGTCCTGGTGGCTCAACAATGCAGGGCCAGAGCATTGGCCCAAACACTGTTTTGCAAACAACTAAACCATCCCTTGTTAGCAGGCTCGCTGCACAGTTTTTACCTGGGATAGATGTCACTGCACCAGTGAACACCATCTGGGGGCCAACATGGACCAGGAGACCTTTCAAGATGGTAGCACAGGAAAGATTATTCTTCTGGGATGTGCATGAGGAGGAGTTTAGACTTGTGGATATGAGCCCTGCTGGGCTTGGAGGGCCTGAAAATGAGTTATGGTCTGATGCATTGACTACTACAGATGTAACCAATGAGTCTTGGTCAAGTCTGGGTTTTCTCGTTGCATCTGTGGTTCTGCGATGGGCCAAAAGAGCAGTGAACGCCTGCATAGAAATGTCATCACCCACCCAACCCATTTACAGCAGCTACCAGTGGAGTCAGCAGACTGTGATGATCAGCAAGGGCTTGCAGCTTTTCACTTGCCAGTCATGCCTGAGTCAGAACTAGCAAGAGACAGAAAACACCAACACCTGGCCTCTACCTGCCAAGGTTTATGTGCCAAGGGCTTCCAATCCCATTGAGAAATGTCTGCTGAGCAGCTTTGTAGGTCTTGAAATGCACAGGAGGAATAGGTCTCAGGAGTTGTGATAGGCTTAAATGGTCCATGCGTTAGATGTGTAAAGTAACATGGTGGAATGGTGAAAAAAAATACACAGGCCAGCTAAACTGCAATACTAATTAGAGAATCAGAGTATGTTTGGGGTTGGAAGGGACCTCTGGAGATCACCCAGTCCAACCTCTGCTAACGCAGGGTCACCAGAGCAGATCACACAGGATCACGTCCAGGCAGGTTTGAATGTCTCAGAGAAGGAGACTCCACAACCTCTCTGGGCAGCCTGATTCAGGGCTCTGGCACCTCCCAGCAAAGAAGTTTATCCTCATATTCATGTGGAACCTCCTCAGTTTCAGTCTGTGCATGTTGCCCCTCACCCTGTCATTGGGCACTACTGAACAGAGTCTGGTCCATCCTCTTGACTAACACTGTCCCCTCTCAGATTTCCTACAGACATACCCACCTATAGATACAGATATATGCAAACATTCAAACACACATGGTCTGACAACCAGATTTGAAATGCATCTGCAGCACCAAAGACCCCCATCCAGAGGCAGTGGCCCTCAAGCTCCCTTTCTCCCCATCCTGTCCCAAAATGCTGGGTCATTTTTTTTTTGGTTGCTCCTCCCTGCCTGTTTCCAATCCACCAAATGTCCTTCCCGTAATAGAGTGACCACAATTGCACACCATATTCCAAATGTGGTCTCCCTAGTGCCTTGCACGGTGCCAGAATAAGTCGGGCTGATTTATATTCCATACCCCTAGATAAACACCTTGAGACCGTGTTTGCATTTATCCAGCTGCCAAGCAGCCTCGCAGATGGTTTTAATGTGTTCTCCGCATGCGTGTACCGCTTGCACAGAAATCAGAATTGAAAGTGAGGGGAAGGAAAGGAGGGAGGAGGCGAGGGAAAAGTAACAGGCAGAAGAGAATAAACCTCATTTCCCCCAGGGGATACAGTCTGAGCAGTGAGCAGGCATGGTCTAAATATGCTTCTCGTTTCTCCTCCACCAAAGCGAGGTACAGCAGGCTGGGATTTCTCACTAGGCTCAGCCAGGCAAGCAGAAACCAAGAGCGAGCAAAACGGGAGATGCATGTGGTGCAGCCTTCTCACAAAGCACCCTGTGACCGGCCTTTCTGCCTTCAAAAGACAAGTCCCTAGCAGTGACATTAAACTTGGTCTCTTCTCTCAAGTACCAAGTGATAGGAAGAGAAGAAATGGCCTCAAATTGTGCCAGGGGAGGTTTAGATTGGATATTAGGAGCAATCTCTTCCCCAAAAGGCTGTCGGGCATTGGAACAGGCTGCCCAGGGCAGTGGTGGGGTCACAATCCCTGAAGGGGTTGAACAGATGCAGAGATGAGGTTCTTAGGGACATGGTTTAGTCCCAATGTCGTGTTAATGGTTGGATTTGATGATCTTGAGGGTCTCTTCCAACCAAAGTAATTCTATGATTCTTGCTCCATCCTGAATACCCTTATTGGCTTGTGATAATGACTACACCTTCCATGTGCTGAGATTTCTACCTTCAAGGTCTAAGGAGAGCTGCAAGGCACATCTGTTCTAAAACTACAGTAATTTGTGCTACTACAACTACTCTGTAGTACAGTACTACTGTAAGAGAGTATTCATGAAAAATCCAAGCAACGGTGAGATGAATGGGGACACTATAATAGTAACCTTCAGACACCTCAGGCACAGAGGGACATGCCCTGCCCACGCAATTTCACAGTCTAGCCCTAGAAGAAGGGCAAAGATAGTTTGTGATAAAATGGTATGCAGATGCACAGAAATAAACTAGATTTTCTGACTTGAAGGCTCATACCTGCCCTGCTGTGGTTTAGTTTGTCTTGAGGAAGTGATGAGCTCTCCTGTTGGATTAAGGAGGCCAAGCCTTTCGTTCTTCTCCAGAGCCACTTACCCATTTGCCAAACCTTCCCTGTTGCTGGAAGATTTTTTCTTCTTGTTCCTTTTCAGCAAACGAACTTATGAGTTTTTCCCCAGAGAAGTTATTTTCTTTGACCAGGAGAAAGGACGTCTCAAAACCTGTGAAGCCTCTTATAGCAAACTACCATGGGATGAAGAAGCAAAATAAGTCTCAGAAGACAATGCTTTAATTCCTGCCTCAACAGTTGACTTCTACCAATCTCACCTGCCCGTGTTAGGTTTGTAGTCAGGGATTATGGTGGTCACTGATCCTCAGTTTCTCCACAAGTATGATCACTCTGTCCCCCTGAACTCATATCAAACTATGGAAACATAAAGTGAAACACTGGGACGAGGCATCTGCAAAGACGATGAAGGAAAATGTCTTGCCCCACATCCAGTTACTCACGCTGTCCTGTAAGACTAATTTCTTCAGCACTGAAATAGAAAGATGGAGAGGAGATTGAAGGCATTTCTTTGTGTTGTAACAGTTCATGATAATGGCGACAGATTCATTTGCATCTTTTGAAGGGAGACTCAGCCACTTTCTGAAGATAGAGTCCCACCAGATCCTGATATAGATTTAATGAACCAATTCCATGGGTGAAAACACAGAGGCACAGAAAGATTTCAGGTGCAGTGAGAGGCAGCAAAGATTACCTTTCTTTTTTTTTTCAATTTTCTGGGGCAGCTGGTGGCTCCCCAAACTGTCCTCATGATAAAGCATCAGTCCAGAGGTGTCCCAACACGGTTTTGCACTGTGTTTCTTGCACAGTTTTCAGCATTTTGCTTTTTGGGAGGATTATGGGAATCAAAGTACCCCAAAAGCAGTAATAGCCTATTTTGTTATCCAGAAAGCATCAGTTTTCTTCTTAATGAGTCCATTGCGAGTGTACATGTTTACAGCATGGAGAGGACATATACCCACCAGATACTTTTTCCAGATTAATATTTTCTGGACATATATTGTATTACGATACTAAACTAAACTGTTTACATGTGAAGGCTGACTTCTGCAAGTTGTTCTGAAGATTGTAGACGAGTGGAAGGTTTTTCTCTCAGTATTTCAGAGCCTGACATTCAGATGAATTTTTTTCTCCCCAATGTTGTTTCTCCACAGCATTCATTTTAAAGTTTACCCAAATTTATTTATTTTGTAAAAAGAATTGGTCTTAAGTTAGACCACTCCAAGAGCTTTATTTACTTTCTTGTCTGCAAAAAAACCTCAGAGACAATAACATTTTGTCCCAATCCAAATTTTGTGGGGTGTTTTTTTTTTTTCCCTTTTTCTTTTGATCCTTCCAGAGAACTGAAAAATAAACAAACTGGTTTTCACAGTGTAAGTTATCCTGCAACGTACAGAGCCAAAGGGAAGGTCTTTTCCAGTTTTCATTAATAGGAAATGTAGTATTATTCTTCCTCTAATGTGACTGGAATGAGACAACAGGCAATAATTTTTTCCCCTCCTTTTTATCACATTGATGCTGAGGAATTTTAGCTCCTTTACTCCCACTCGCAGCTAATGCTTTAGAAGATAGGCAGTGATTAGTCTGGTCCTATTCATCAGCACTAAATTAAAGATAAGTAATCAGCTGTTAAACGATGAGCTCTTCTGTTGTTTTTTGTGTCCTAAAATACCAGCAAACTGAATTGATCCCTGTCAGCTCAGACCCTGGAGGGCACCGTACCAGCCAAAGGTCTTTAAAGCAATCCTGGATTCTTATTTAATCTTGTGAAAGCACATTCATTACAATGGATAAATTACTGTTTGGTTGAAAGATCGCTAAGGCACTAGCTTTGATATTAATGAAACATGCTGAGATCTTGGCTGTGCTTATCATTACTTTTCTAGTGGAGCTCTTTTGCAGATAAGAGCAGGCTGTTCGGTTTTATTTTCATTCCCATGTAATTCCTGTCTCTCACATGCTTTGTACACTGTTGATTAAAAACCTTCAGGGGCTGCCATCAGCATGGAAAACAGATGCTGCTCCAAACACAGAGCTGGGGCAGATCCACCACTTTTCTCTTCAATTATGCCACTGAAGCTGTATTTTAACTGACGGGTGCAATTAATACAGTACAATGCAAAGGCGTATGTAAGCAACAGGTTAAATTTGGGTGCACAGTCCTTCTCAAACTCCTCAGGGATTGGAAATGAAGCCCATGTTGAACATCCACATCTGAACGTGGTCCCTTGTGGGACTGGGAGCTAATGGATCAAAAGCTGCAGAAATGGGTGGCTGAGAAGCTGGAAGGATGTAAGAGGTGGGGAAACAGGGTTTGACTTCCCTCTTTTTAAATAGTGTTGAAAATAAGGTCAATTGCCACAGCTTTCAAGAAACTAGGATGACTTGTCAGCCCTTCTAAATATGGCTAAGTTCTGGCTTTGTCCCTTGCAGGCTGAACGGACAATGAGGTAGATGAGGCAGCAGGGAGGGTGGGTAACCCATCTCCCAGGAATCTCTGGCTCCAGTGCTGGTGTCTCATCTGCTTCAGCGGCTGGTGGCAAACCCAGAGCTTCTTCATGACCCTCTTAGCCTACATGGTCATGTAGGACATGGCACTGGAGCCCTTGAATTGGCTGGTGCCTCCATTTGTTAAGAGAGAAGTGAACGTTCTCATAATTACGGGCCAACAGAAGACGTGCTTAATTACTTCTCAAGTTCTGGAGAACTGCAAAATGACAATTAAAGAACTTTAAATGTGTAATTATTCACCTGCCAATTAAAAAAGAATGGGTGTGCAAAAAAAGGTAGATATAACATTTGGGATAGGACTTTTCTCTTGGTTTGTATCTTTGTTTTACCTTGCACTAAGCACATAAATCACAGATATGTGCAAATAAATGAACACACATAGAGAAAAGAGGGAGACCTGTGTATGGGGGGAGGCAGGACTTTTCTTTCAGGGCTATTTTAGCACTCTTCAATGAACAAAAAGTGACAACAAGGGTGATTTAAAGAAAAATCCTGTAACGACCACCCCACCACTTCCTTCTCTAAAGGTTAGGAAGTAGCAGTGAGACATGCAAAGTGGTAAACAGAAAGGGATAAACCATTCCTGGGATGTTCGTATTTCTAAGGCAACTGGGTTCATGTGACTTTTCCACCTGCCCATTCTCTTCCTGCTCCTTTTCTGAAAATCTGTGACCGAGCAAAGGGCAGAAATCCAAAATAGTGAGTAAGCAGGGAGAAAAGCTGGGAAAACTCAACCATTGCACATGTGCTTGGCAGCAGGCAACCGGTCAATCAGGCGACCGTGTGTGTGCTGCCAGCCAATTAGCATGGGCACGGCTCCAAATCAATCAGTGCATGACCTGCATCTTGCCCCGTGATGACAGCACAGGGAAACAGGAGGAGAGGGAAGCCGGGACTCGTGAAGTCATAGACGAAAAGAATGTTAGATGGGAAAGAATGCAAATCTTTAGGAAACAGAAATTACATCATTTCACTCCTTAATAAAATTTTATCTATGGTTGGAAACATTGCCACAGACACCTCTCTGCAGATTCTTGCTAGTCTTAGTATTACTTAAAACACACACAAATTCAGGCACACAAGCACATCTGAGAAAGCAGCAAAGCATTGCAACATAGCCTAGCACTGGCTGATATGAATAGTGAGTTAAAATTATAGTTCAATTTGGATTAATGGTCTGTAAGCATTAAATCATAACAAATCTACTCCGTGGGCATGAATAATTTTCAGGGAAGGATGAACTGGTAGCTTTGAACCTCACAATCATGTAGCCACAGCATAATATAGGTCCTTGGTAGACCAGGCTCAAACCTCCACTGCCATATCAAGACTATACAAAGCCAAGATCCTTTGGGGATCTTCACATTGCTTGGCAGCCTACAGAGTCCTGAATGCTCAAGTCCTCTTGTTCTCCACTTTGCTCTCCCACCCCATTTATATTTCTTCCATCCCACAAAGGAAACGAACTTTCCAGATCATAGAATCAAAGAATGTCCTAAGCTGGAAGGGACCCACAAGGATCATGGAGTCCAACTCCTGTCCCTGCACAGGACACCCCACAGTTCACACTGTGTGTCTGAGGATGTTGTCCAGTCTCTTCTTGAACACTGTCAGGTTGGGGCCGTGACACCTCCCTGGGGAGCCTGTTCAGTGTCCAGCACCTCTGGGTGAAGAACCTTTTCCTCATGTCCAACCTAAAACTTCCCTGGCACATCTTCCTGCCATTCCCTTGGGTACTAATGTATTGATCCCTCTCAGAGAGTGCTCAGTTATTATCCCATGTCTGACCACATCTTCCTGAACGAACCAGAGAGAAGCTGCTCCTTCTGGAACTAAACACTGAGAAGAAAATTGCAATGATGCCTAAGAGAAACTTTCTCAATTTGTGTGACAGTAGTGTTGGCTTTTTCATGGAAAACCCTCTCCAAACAGCGGGACAGAGGCATTAGTGTGACCTCTGCAGGTCAACTGACTCTTTTTTATCCTTGTGTCTCTTCCACAGATGGCTTTTGCCTTCCTGAGTGGGATGGTATTGTCTGCTGGCCTGAAGGTGTGCCAGGCAAAGTGGTGGCAGTGCCATGTCCCGAGTACATCTATGACTTTCATCACAAAGGTAGGTGTTGTACTCAGTGTCAGAAGAGCCTGGTAAACTGCAGCACAGTCAGAAGGGAGTCAGAAAATAAGTCAGGGAGTCAGAAAATAAGAAATCCTCTTTAGCATCCTTTTTTTTAATCACATGGTGACTCCCATTCAAGCAGCAGCAAAGCCAGGCAAAAGGAAGTAAAGAAACCTTTTTTGTTGTTTTTTAATGTATACTGAGAGAGAAGAAAATCTCTGTTTTAATCTAAACAATGACAGATTTCCCACCTGCTCCACTCAGACTGTAATCACAGAAGGACAGAATGGTTGGGGTTGGAGTTGGAAGGGACCTCTAGAGATCATCTAGTCCAACCCACTTGCTAATGCAGGGTCACCAGAGCAGATCACACAGGGTCACTAGAGCAGATCACGCAGGTCGGTCCAGGCAGATTTGAATGTCTCCAGAGAAGGAGACTCTACACCCGCTCTGGGCAGCCTGGGCCAGGCTCTGGAACCTCAAAGTGAAGAAGTTTCTCCTCATGTTCAGATGGAACCTTCTGTGTTTCAGTCTGTGCCCATTGCTCCTCATCCTCTTGCTGGGCATCACTGAAAAGAATCTAGTTTCATCTTCTGGGCACCCACCCTGGTTATATAAGAGGCCATTATAAGCACCAGCTACATACCTACAACTGGATAGTCTTGCAGGGTTACAAACCTGTATTTTTTGATGCCACAAACTTTGAGTAGCAACAGAAACCCACAAAGATATTCTTCCAATTTATATTCTTCACTTCATCGGTGTGTTAATTCTAGTCCCTGATCTTTGCTCAGACCCCTGTGGTGGGCATCTGAGACCAGCGCTGGTAACCAGAAAGTGTGAATTCCTCCCTATCTCACTTTCCCTCAGGCAGCGCATTTCTTGGCTTGGTCCTGGTGCCGCAAAGTCTGTGCATGTTTTTAGAAGCGATTGAAGTACACACACTCCTCAGTATATTTTTGAATCTAAAACATTCACTTTTCTTAGGCAAATCTGTGCACCCAAAGACTAAAAAAATTATAGAAATAAGACTAGATGTTCCCAGCAGAGCACTCACGTGGTTTTCAGAAAACAAGCACCCTGGCTGCACATCCTGCCTTTTCTATAAGGGACTGTGAGCTGACATATCTTAACCTTCGGCTGATAACAGTATCATAGAATCACAGAATAATTTGAGTTGGAAGGTACCTTCAAAGCTCATCCAGTGCCCCCCCTGCCATGAGCAGGGACATCTTCACCAGCTCAGGTTGCTCAGAGCCCCATCCACCCTGGCCTGGGATGTCTCCAGGGATGGTTCATCCACCACCTCTCTGGGTACCTGGGCCAGGCTCTCACCACCCTCATTATAAAAACTTTCTTCCTCATGTCTAGCCTGAATCTCCCTTCCCTTAATTTAAAACCATCACCCCTTGTCCTATCACAACAGGGCCTGCTAATGATGACCTCTCACAGAGAACCCTGCATATGCACTTCTCATTAGAGGCCAGGAGGAACAAGTAATTCATCCTTTTTTCTCTATAACCCAACATGGCATGGATTCCCCACCTTGCTGATATCCACTGGTCAAGTCAGCCAGGGTGGGAGTCAGATTAAGACCCTTAGATGCAGAGGTCTCTCTAAGCTCTTCCTTCTGGAGTCACTTCTGGAACAGAAACATTTGCTGACTGACTTCATCCCCATTAACTGTAATGAGACTTTTACACGGAACCCATGCAGTGATTCCCAACACGCAGACATTTAAATACATATTTTTTCATCTGCCAGCTGAATCTTGAGGTGAAACCTTGCCTACTCTTCTTTCTCCATCATCATGAGGAAGGTATCCAGAGAAAAATGTACCTTGAGATGCACTGAATTTGTAAACGAAGAGCAGGACAATACAGATCACTGTTTAATTTCTTAGGAAGAACTGCAGCTCTGAGGATGATTCTGTGCTTCAGGAATTTTCAAAGCTTCTCTCCATGTTTTGTAGACCAAATATCTTAAGCTAAGTGCAACTTGTTATTAGCTCCCTGGTGTTTCTGTTAGAAAACTGGTAAAGTTCCTAAGAACATAGAAATGGTGTTCTTGCAGCTGAACTTCAAAGCAGGCAAGAGGCATCAGGGCTGATGGGATCCACCCTTGGAAGAAGTTTCTCCTGTTCTACCAGGTCTAGTTCCATTTACTCTGTCTCTTGTTTCTCTCCCACAGGCCACGCTTATCGCCGGTGTGACCTGAATGGGAGCTGGGAGCTGGTCCTGGGCAACAACCGCACCTGGGCAAACTACAGTGAATGTACCAAGTTCCTCACCAACGAGACGAGGGAAAGGGTAGGAATCTGTATTTGTGCATGGAATGTGAAGTCTTGGCCTCATTCAAGCTAATGTAGGGAGCACAGTCTCATTTAGAACCTTTGATGAGCTCTAGTTTGCTGCCTCCTCTTGGAAACAATTTCCGAGCTTGCCAAAGCCACATCTTTGTTTTGATGGGAGTTGTTTGAATTTGAAATTCTCCTCAAAGCCAGAAAGGGCTGCAGCTGCCATGATCCCATTAGTAAAGAGATCTTGGGGAAACCTAAAGCAGGCTCAGGGGCACTAAGAAGTGGTTGGAGGTTGTTCCTTGATGTTGAGACTCCAGCTTCTCCATCAGGCAATCATTTTCCCACCAGGTTGTTACTAATTATTCCAGTGCTTATGTGTGTATCTGTGCTAGGGCATGTACAAACACAGCTAAAAGAGATGTCCATCAAACCAGTAGAAACCCTGCTTATGCAGTTTTTTAACAGAGAACCTCTTGTTTGAAAGGTGTAAATTAAGGATCAGATGGTTTCTTTAGTGGTGTGTTCATTGTAAATGGGTGGGGACGAAGTCCTTTGCTGAAGCAAAGTAACATGTAAGAATCGATATTGAACTGATGCTGGCGTAGTTACAATTTTGAAACAAGCACACCATAGTAAATGAATTCATAGCACATTGAGAGAGTTTGGTAAGGTCCTTGGGGAAAAAAAAAATAAACTGAAAAAAAAAAAAAGGTTTGGTCTATACATCTGATCTATGGACCTTATTTTTACTCAAATTCAGGTGATTGGCAAAAGAGTAGTTGGCAGAAATTTCCTGCCTCTGTCTGGGTGTTAGCCCAGCTGGGGCTCTGTAGTGCTTCTGAATGTCCCCCAGACTACAGTTCTGTGTTAACTTGATAGCAAAGCTGTCAACAGAGTCACCTGAAAGGATGTGACCTTGTTTTTCAGAGAAAGACATTTCCATCCATACGCCGTTGCTTCTCTATTTCTACAATTTGCAAAGAATTGAGCAGAAACCTCTGCTTTCTCAGTGGTACTTGGAAGAGTCCTCCTTGGATATGGGCTATGGCATTAGGGACTGATCATTTGCAGCAAGGGTTATTTTCAGACAGTTGGAGATAAAGATCTAACCACAAGCTGCAAGGCTTGAAGATGATACACAATCCCTTTGGGAGAATGAACTTAATTTTAAATCCAACCGCAGCATAGGGTGTATTGTATTTGTATTACTTTTTTTCCTCAACAGTGAAGCAACATATGAATGAAGTTGTTTAGTGAGAAAAGAGGTTCTTTGGGCACCTGCATGCATTATATCATGCAGTTGAGGAACAGACAAGGTTGTATACACCAGGTACCGCTCCAGCTACACAATAGCAAAACGTGTTGTCTCCGTGCTGGATGATGTCACTTTTGGAAGAAGTTTGGTGGGACTCACCTTTTCCCATTCCATAAAGTGGAAAGAAGTATTTTAGCCCCAGAGGTTTCTGGGAAATTTCTGGAGTAGGTGTTGGAGTCATTGAGCATCTTGCACACACTGAGAGCTTTACTAAGCTGCACGAAGTCATTGTCTCCCATATCCCACCTCTCTCAACCATGTCCTGTGGTGGAAGTCATCTGCTGTAGACCTCTCCATCTGAACAATCTAGATTTCCCCTAAAGAAAAGAGGCCCTTTCTTTTAAACCTTCCATGCTGGCACCTAGGACTTGATCAAGGTAGACCAGCAAGGGAAGGGTACAAAGAAGAATAGAGTTTTCCATTTGTTACCAGCACAAGGAAGAAATATAGACTTTCCAACCCCAGGCACCTGAGGCTAGAAAAAAGGCTGGAAGCAAAGCCTGTTGTCCTGGATTTCATGGATCCGTCTTTGTCTTTGTCCCCTGAATACACAAGTGGTCACTACACAGACAGGTGATGTGGACTGTCCTTCCTAATGGACATTAGATGAGGTATCATAATGATCAACTTCTGCTCTTACTTGGAAAGTTATTGCCTCTCTTCACAAGGTTTTTTTAATAAAACATCCCAAGATTATCATCCTCATTATTCTATACACAAGGCTCGGTAGTCATTTGCCACGAGTTTTCTGGTCTAGCTACACAGAGATGAATTTAATTATATTTAATGGTAAGACAAATTAACCTATCATCATTGCTCAGATTAAATGGCAACATGGCATTGCTTAGGTGATGCCTGCCCAGTGCAAAGAACATTAGAAAAATGGGTAGCTTCTCCCAGCTTTGGAATTGTATCTCGATTAACAAATGCTTTTTAGCTGCATCTATTACTCACTATTATTATTGTTATTACCTTGTATTTGCAAGAAGTTGCTTTCTTCTGTCGAGCCTTGCACTCACCTCATAGTGATGTTTCATGTTGTCTTGTAGTTGCCTTTTCTTACCATAAGGGCGGCTGCCTTATAGTGATAAGTGAAGCAAAAACATCTACTGCAGGTCTCTTGAGCCTTCTGAAATGAAATATATGAGCCTTCTGTGGAAATATAAAAAAATGAATGACTTTTTTTTTCTCAGTTGGATGATGACTTTCAGAGAGCAAGGAAAGCCTCTTGTCTTTCACACCCAAGCATGGCTCTGGTATTAATAAACCTTCCTTTGATTTTTTTTTGCTTAAAGTAAATATGTCAAGAGATGTCAGAATCAGGGAATTTGGCAAGATAGATGAGACATCTTTAGAGAGAGATTGTTTTGTGTTATTATTTCCCTCCCTGGGGAACAGCATCTTTGCGTCACCAGTAACAGCTGCATTTAACCAACATTTTGAAAGGAGATTGTGGGCTGACTCCGAGCAGGACAGCATCTGAGCAGATGTAACCAGAGCAACTTTTAAGCAACCATGCACTAGAAAGCATTAGGAAAAAAAAGTCTGTCTGCGACTATATATGTATATGTCTGCATTGCTATCTCTAGAAATAGGCCTATATCTATAGATAGCTATATATACAGATAAACACACCTAAATAAATACCCACATCCATGAGCGCACACACACATATATGTCCACATATGTTTGTTTAGGTGTGTGCTCTTCTCATTTTAGCCACTGTGGGATAATTATAAGATTGACCAAAGCAGCAAACAGAAGGTCCCAGAGAAAGTTTGTGTCTTTTGCTACCTTTTCCTGAACCACATAAATCAGATTATTCCACACAGAGCAGCACGGAAACCGCTTTCTGAAATTAGAAAAGTATGCTAAAGCCATCAGAGCCAGGAGAATTAACAGCTCGTAACTGCTCAGTGAGCAATTGCACTTGGGCTGTTTTCTAAGGGAAAATTAGTGTTTCTGAAGGATGCCGGATTGACAGCCCTGAAGATTGATGTCCCCTCTTTAGCCAGGAGAGCAGGTAGGCTGCAGTTAGCTGTTGAAGTGTGTTTCCCCAAATACCTTGCAGATAGTGTTAATCTTGCCATGAACAATTGTGTCTCAGACACGGTCTGTAGAAGACAATTATTTAGCAAGGGGTAGGAAAGAGTTTTGTGGGAAGGTGTCTTGGTGGCACATCATGGGAAGATAAGACAGTTGTCCTTGTGCCTTTGGGGCAGTGCTGAAAGCCACCACTATGCCACGAGCTGCTTCCCTGAACTCTCATATCCTGCTTTTAAGAAAACCCATCACCGGTGAAGCAGAGATGGTGGAAAATCTTGTTCTCCCACTCCATCCCCAGGAGATGTGCATGGGCACCCCCTATCCCAATTGTACCCTGGCTCTTCACAAAGTCTACCTGCCCCTGAACAGATAAGCCAAGAGATCTGTGGGGAGTCACCATCCCTGGAGCTGTTTAAAAGATGCACAGATGAGATTCTTAGAGACACGGTTTGATGCCAGGGTTGGGTTAATGGTTTGACTCAATGGTCTTGAGGGTCTTTTCCAACCAAAATGATTCTGTGATTTTATGATCCCACCCCAGCACCCTTACCAGGATGCTTAGTTTATTTTCCACCTAGTATATAGAGACAGTTGGACGAGGGAAAGGAAAGGAAAGGAAAGGAAAGGAAAGGAAAGGAAAGGAAAGGAAAGGAAAGGAAAGGAAAGGAAAGGAAAGGAAAGGAAAGGAAAGGAAAGGAAAGGAAAGGAAAGGAAAGGAAAGGAAAGGAAAGGAAAGGAAAGGAAAGGAAAGGAAAGGAAAGGAAAGGAAAGGAAAGGAAAGGAAAGGAAAGGAAAGGAAAGGAAGGGATTTGCTGGTGTTCACACTTTGAGGAAGGTAATGTGGATAAACACTAGTTGTTTGTCTGTCTGCTGTGTTTCACATCACTAAAGCACAAGCTGCTGAATGTTGGCAGAGGGCATGCAGCATTGCTACATATCTGCTAGATGATAGACACACAGGTATATATATATGTATATATATTTATTCTATAATATCTAGTGACCATCCCATGTACAGGGCACCTCAAATCCTGGGGGCAGCTCTGGGCCCTTCATGCCAAGAAAGGCCTTGAGGTGCTGGAGTGAGTTGAGAGAAGGGAACGGAGCTGGTGAGGGGCTGGAGCACAAGTGTGATGGGAGCGGCTGAGGGACCTGGGGGGTTCAGCTGGAGAACAGGAGCTGAGGGGAGACAGGGACACAAAGAAACGGCCTCAAGTTGCGCCAGGGGAGGTTGAGGTTGGATCTGGGGAACAATTTCTTCCCAAAGGGCTGTGGGGCATTGAACAGGCTGCCCAGGGCAGTGCTGGAGTCACCATCCCTGGAGGGTTGAACAGACGGACATGAGGTTCTCAGGACATGGGGCAGTGCCAGGGCTGGGGGAACAGTTGGACTTGATGATCTTGAGGATCTTTTCGAACCAAAATGATTCTATGATTCTTTGGATAAAACATGGCACACATGGGAAGTCCTGTTGTGCCTCTGGCATTAGAAGGCAGATTTTTAGGCAACTTCTCTCAAAAAAACATAGTAGCCCTTTGACTACGGGTGCCTTCCCTTTCACACAGCTAGCCAATAGCAGCACCTTCAGCACGATCATTTTTCTGGCCACCTTTTCAGGAGTAATGGCATATTTTGCTCAGTAAGCAGAAATTTCCTTCATTCCCATCTCCCAAAAATAATACTAATGCCAAATGCATCTTTTTTTAAAGCAGGTCAAACCCATCCTGTTTTCAAGGATGAGCTTAAGGGTAGATGTGATCTACATATACTGAAATCATGGGGAACAGGAATATGAGCCAGCAACTTTGGAGATTAGCTCTGCTTTAAAACCACCAGCCTAGCAAGATGGGCCATCCTAGGATCTAACCTCAGTCTACTAATTCTGTCTTCATCTGCTACTGCTTGTTTATATCATAGTGGTTTTACTGCTTCTAGAGAAATCCAGGAGACCTCAAGAATCCACCACACACCAAACACAACGGGGAAGGCACAGCATGTTGCGGCGCTGCTTTATCTAAACTCCATTGTTCAAACCAAAAATCTTCTATGTCTGGCCTTTGTTCTTGGTGCTCTCTAGGGTCCTTTTAAAATCCAACAACTTTGTGAAGCCTCAGACTGATGGCATAAAACATGTTTATCTGGTGTGTACTAAGTTATACAGATGAAATGCCATCAAAGTTCATACATTTGCACCATGGAAGATGGACAGATGTTTTAAAGGACATTTAGGAACAAAAAAATAGTGCATCATGGAGATGTGTTCTTCACTCTTGCAAGCAACCCTGTCATGCTGTCCTCATTTCATGCCTATAGGTTAGGTCTGGTGGGTTCCTGTAAATGTTGTAGCACCTTTTACTGTGGTGTTGTTGATAATAGTTTATGCCTAGTCTGCTGGGAAAGTCTGATGCTTTATAACAGCAACATATTAATGTTTTCCATGAGAACACAACCCAGTGTGTTGTGTTGTGTTGTAAGAACCTTGTACCCCGTATTTAACCATTGGCGGCCCATAGTAGATGTTCAAAGACAGTTTATGAAAGCTGGCAAGAAAAGAGTGTTCTTGTCCCCATTTGCAGATCTCCAAGGGCCCGCAGCTGTGGGGCATCCTCACCAACTGGTTGTAACATAGGATTTGGAGAACTTTTTCCTATTAATGTGAACAGCAGATTTGGGACACATTTTGTCTGTGGTGTCCTGGATGTCCTACGGCTATGAATACTGTAGATAAACTGGGCATGACATAGAAAAGCACTGTCTCTCATGAATACATCTGTGGGGCACCCAAAAAGCTCAGGTGGCTTCTGAGATGTGGGTCTACTCCTACCCTTTCCTTTTTCTTTCTTAGACTGTTCTGTAGAGCTGAACAACTCTCCAGCTCTGCTGGCTGCAATTAAGGGGTTCAATATATTTGCCTACACTGAGATGCCTGGCACCACTGGAGATGTTTTATAACCTACAGCATTAGCACAAGGCTGGCAGATGTCTATGAGATCCAGGGTCTTCTGGAACAGCATCTGGGGTCCATGTGGATGCTTACAGGCATCTCACACAGCACTTAGTGCTTAGATATAGGCAACTGGATCACAGGGTCTCATTATTGACTATCACGTGAACACAGACACTCAACACACATGGAGATGCACATTTACACGTTTGAATAGGGGTGTCTTAGTGGGAGAGCTGACCCCAGTTGCTCTCTGGATTGTGAGGATCTGAAGCACCTGGCACCTCTATAGATGAGTGGAGCTGAATTCTGCAGCAAATAGTCATGTTCAACACCCAAGGATTTCCCTTAAGCTTTGTAAATCAGTGACTGTTTTGTGCCTTTTGCAAACATCCCTTCTCCCTGTCATTAAGCTTTTTTTAGTCACATCTTTTCTTTAAAAAAGGACAAAAACAGCAGTGAGTAGAGCTAGTGACAGAGGCTTCCTGGTATTGCTTATCATTCAGAGCAGTAAAATGCTTCCTCTGCTAATTTCAACCATATAATTAGCAACATCTGAATCAGCAGCTTTGAGAAACTTTGCAGATACTTGATCTGGATAGCCCTTACATATGCTTTTCTCTTCATATACTGCTAATCCCACCCTTCAACATAGCCTGATGACCCCCCAAAAGACAACTGGATCCACTTCAGCTTCACGACCTAAATGTTGCAGAGTCTTGCCCTTGTCTCCCAAAAGGGGAAAGAAAAAGGTTGAAAGGAGAAAGCTGGATACAGGACTCATTGCAGTGACACGTGGACTGGAGTTTGCCACCAGTCACCCAGAAAATACAGGTCTTGGTCACCCATGTCACTCCTTGTGACACTGGAAGGAAACAAGACACGCAAACATCAAAACCCTGAAGGTTCCATCCAGACGCTGGTACACGGGTTATGTTTATGCTCTGAACCGTATGAAATGTCCTAAGTTACATGAGACAACTGCAGGGGAACGGCAGATACAACACGGGACCTACAGGAAGCTCATTCCTTTCTGTAAAAGCAGCTTGAAGCCAGACAGAACATTTGGGTGCCTAAAATTATGGGACACGTTTAATGACAGCTGTATTGCATCCTACAAGACCTCTTCCTTGAGACTCTAATGGATGGGAATCACTATATAAATGCAAACTGTATTAGAGCTAATCACCTTGGACTCCTCTTGTGACAACCCAGTCAATGCAGCTGGTGGCCAGGGCATCATCCTGTGATTAAAATCATAGAATCATAGAGTACTGGGTTGGAATGGGCCTCAAGGGTGACCTGGTCCAAACTTTCTTGGTGAAAGCACAGTCTAGACAAGATGGTCCAGCACCCTGTCCAGCTGAATGTTCAAAATGCCCAATGTTGGGGAATACACCACTTCCCTGGGGAGATTATTCCAATGGCTGATTGTTCTTATCATGAAAAATTTCCCTTTTGTGTCCAATGGGAATCTCCCCAGGAGTAACTTGTACCCATTAACTCTCATCTTTTCTATGTGACTCCTTGTATAACGGGAGTCTCCATCTTCCTTGCAGCCACCCTTTGAATACTGGAACATGGTGATGCGGTCTCTCCTAAGACTTCTTTTCTCAAGGCTGAACAAGCTCAGGTCTCTCAGCTTTTCTTCATATGGCAGCTTCCCAGAACTTTGATCATCTTTGTGGCCCTTCTCTGGACCCTCTCTGGTTTGAGTTGGAAGAGACCTTAAAGATCATCTAGTTCCAACTCTCCTGCCATGGTCAGGGACACCTTCTACTAGATCAGGCTGCTCAAAGCCCCATCCAACCTGGCCTTGAAACAGGTGAATTGCAACCTAAAGCATCCCTTCTTGCTGCTGGGACCTCAGGTAGCCAGCTCTGATGGAGCCATCTGTGTCACAGTATCACAGTATCACAGTATGTTTGGGATTAGAAGGGACCTCAAAAGATCATCTACTCCCATCCCCCTGCTGGAGCAGGAACACCTAGGTGAGGTCGCACAGGAACATGTCCAGGCGGGTTTTGAATGTCTCCAGAGAAGGAGACTCCACAACCCCCCTGGGCAGCCTGGGCCAGGCTCTGCCACCCTCACTGAGAAGAAGTTTTTTCTCAAATTTAAGTGGAACCTCTTGTGTTCCAGCTTGATCCCATTACCCCTTGTCCTATCATTGTTTGCCACCGAGAAGAGCCTGGCTCCATCCTTGTGACACTCACCCTTTGTATATTTATAAACATTAATAAGGTCACCCCTCAGTCTCCTCTTCTCCAAACTAAAGAGCCCCAGCTCCCTCAGCCTTTCTTCATAAGGGAGATGCTCCACTCCCTTCAGCATCTTAGTTGCCCTACGCTGGACCCTCTCCAGCAGTTCCCTGTCCTTCTTGAACTGAGGGGCCCAGAACTGGACACAATATTCCAGATGTGGTCTCACCAGGGCGGAGTAGAGGGGAAGGAGGACCTCTCTCAATCTACTAACCACCCCCCTTGTAATACACCCCAGGATGCCATTGGCCTTCCTGGCCACAAGGGCACAGTGCTGGCTCATGGTCATAGTGTCATAGACATCTACATTAGAGGACCACATCCCCTATGATAAACCCCATGTACCCATAACAGAGTTTGAGGGAGCAGAAATACCCTTCACACAGACTGCCCTAGAGCTGTCTGCAATGCAAGAGTGAAAGCACAGCTGCGGTTTTACAATGGATAGGGCCTCAGAACCCCATGCCTGGTGCTCCAGTGTTGCTCTGAGGTGTCCTGCAGAGGAAAGCAGTTTTCCTCTGGATTCAGTTCAATGCAAATTATCTTCCCCATTGGTGGAAGTGGAAAAATTAGGAGTCAGGTTGAGCGCTGAGCACAGTATGAAAATGTAACAGCCAAGTGTTCTGAGGGTCACACACCTGGAAGATGTCCAACCCGCAGGGAGCGGGGAATGCAGGGACCCTTGTGGGAGGGGGCACATCCAGCTGGTGGGTGCCGGTGGTGGCTAGGTTTTGTTTATTTTGGTTTTTTCCATGTGCTCTCTGAGTTCATGCAGAAGCCATCTCCAGCTCTGCTTGGGTTTCCTGTCCTCCTGAAGCCACCAAGCTGCTGTGAAGTTCCAACCCTGAGGTCAGGTTGTTGGAAAGCTGAGATGCAAAGGGGAGCAGAGAGGAAGTCTCCCACCAAACCAAGAGGGAAGGGGAAAGGAAGATCTTGTTACACAGTCAGCAAATGATACATCTGAAATAGCACTTATATTTTTTGTGGTTCAGCCTATTGTCAGTCTCTGAGTTATGGCTGGAGTGAGGTTGGGAAGGCAGGGTCAGGTGGGCTAGCTCACAGAACCACAGGATGGTTTGGGTTGGAAGGGACCGCTGGGGATCATCCAGTCCAACCCACCTGCTAACACGAGGTCACCAGAGCAGATAGCACAGGATTATGTCCAGACGGGTTTTGAATGTGTCCAGAAAAGGAGATTCCACAACCTTCCTGGGCAGCCTGTTCCAGGGCTCTGCACTTCAAAGGAAAGAAGTTTCTCCTCATATTCAAATGGAGCCCCCTGTGTTTCAGTCTGTGCCCGTTGCCCTTCATCCTGTCTTTGGGCACCACTGAACAGAGTCTGGTCCATCCTCTTGACATTCACCCTTGAGATATTTATCAGCTTCAATAAGGTCCCGCTCAGCTTCTCTTCTCCATATGAGGTGCTGCTTCTTCATCTGAGAAGCCCCAGCTCTCTCAGCCTTTCCTCATAAGGAAGATGCTCCAGACCCCTCATCATCTTTGTGTCCTTCTGCTGGATTCTCTCCAGTAATTCCTTGTCCTTCTTAAACTGGGGAGGCTAGAACTGGACACAGTACTCCAGCTTGCTGCAGACAGATCATTTCACCTGGCTGTACAAGGCAGATTGCTGAGGTTTGGTGGAGCTTTGCAATGTGTGGTCAGAGAGAATGGGGCAAAGGAACAGCCCTGAGGCTGTGCATTGTCTGAGAGCACCACAGAGCACCATCTAGGGAGGATGCATGGTGCATGGCTTGATGGGAAGTCATTTCACCAACTCTAAAACCATCTCAGCCACATCAGGTGGGCTTCATTCTGCCCAGCGCTCTCCAGGAGCAACCATGACTGACTCACCCATGTGAAGGGAAGGCGTCCGGGGCATTTATCTCTAGGCCCTGATGGCAAGGGAAGAGGACAAGTTGAAGGCATATGCTAAAAGCACAGGAAAGCTATAAGGCAGGAAGAAAGGGGGGAGTCAGATCCATCCCACACCTTCTCCATCATTATCTCATCCCAGCAGGGCATGGGATGGAGGGGGCAGAGGGCAATGTTCAAGGACATCAGTTTTGAAACTGATATTCCCTAATCTTGGTACTGTATTCTGAGTTTTACAATATTTTACTGATAATCCAAGCACCTGGAATCATAGATATTGAGGTTTTGTCCTTCTGTTTTTCTGTTAGCTTTTTTTTCAGCCTTTCTCTTTTTTAGTTCATGTGCATCAACAGTTGAAACAGAGAAGGATTACTGAAGGAGCCAAACGAAATGACACTGGTTAAAGTATCACACCTTTTAGACCAGGGTCTCATGGTGTGGCAAGGACAGATTTTTAAAGGGTGGGTTGCCTCTTTTAACAGGTCAGTGGGTGTCAGTGACAGTCAGTTTGTCTTCAGGATGGATTTATAAGAGACATCATGTAGAGCTCCTGTTGTAGCAGGATGATCTAATAGTTGGTGCACTGTCTGGGGACTATGGAAGTCCATGGCTTGGCTATGCATGACCTTTGTGGTCTTCTGTAAATTATTTAAACTCCCATCCACCTCAGCTCCAAAAAGAGGGTTCTCAGACCATGGCAGTGGTTGTTTGGGCTGGCAGATGGCTCAATATTTTGTTACCTGGAGGACCTTTCCTGAATCAGCACTGTGGTTTCCACTGAGCTGGGACCTCCCTTGTGCTAAGAGATGAGTGAGACCTGGAATTGCCTTTAGACCTTTTTTTAATTCCTCCTGGGTAAATCCAAGTCTCACTGTTCCTGAGAACAAACGCTCCTGGGAACTAGCACACACAGGCTACCCTATGTGACCTCTTGAAGAACCTCAACCTTTTGCTTGGGAGGCTTTCCCCAAGGACCTAAGCACCCCATCCAGAAAATCACCTTCCCTGTAGACTCCCCATCACGACACCGAGTAAGATTTGCGGCACCTATGTCTGCAGGCAGGCACAGCAGCGTGCATGCACGGATGCACGTGTATGTCTTGGCAGTTCCGACTCAACCTCCTTTCAAAAAGAGGCCCTGTGGTTAATCAGAGGGATTAACCACAGCCTCCAAACACATCCTGCCAGCCAATCAGCAGTCCCTTCCCAAGGCCATTGCTGCTACAAGGGTGGTGTTGTCCGATAGGAGCGTGGATCTTTCCGGTTAAATTTCTGAATGGGGCTCAGGGACGCTTTTGTTCAGCTGGGCGTAGTAAAGCCTCACAACTGCTGAATAACTTGGAGTAGGTTTTTGTTTGCGTTTGTTTGTTTTGTTTTGTTCTTTAAACTTTCACCAGGAGGCAAGTGTTTTCCAGTTCAAAGAGGATTCCAGCTTAGCAGTGGGAAAAGTGCACTAGGCTTTGAAGGGAAGGAGCTTTTATTTTTATTCCCTAAAGCTTTTAAATTTGCTCACATTGGCTTTTTAGCGCCTGCTGCCTCCACACACATATAGAGAGATATATATAAATATGCACATACACATGCTCTAGTTTAATATTGGCAAGCGCACCACTCCGCCAATGGAAACCGCAAAGAAACATTCACATATCTGGGGATTCTGATGTAATAGGGCTGAGGTTTCGCATTCCAGGACGGCATTTCTAGCCTCAAATCAAAATCAGAGCTGTCATTCAGAGCCCGGCGTTACTAATGTTATTGCAACCCAGCGGGTGGGGTGAGGGAAAAGCAGGAGGCAGGGGAGGAGGCAGCGAGGAGAAAGATGCTGAATTGGTTGGTTTCTTTGGGGTTTATTTCTAATTTCAGATGATGAAAGGCGGTACAAGCTAGGATGGTAGCAGGATGTTTTAACCCTTTTCAGGCAGCTGCATACCCTAGCACAGGATGAAGAAAAGCATCTCAATATGTAACAGAAAGTTCAGGGTTTCTAAGCCCAACTTTAAAATACAGAGGGCCAAGAGAACTAAAACCTACTACAGGATTAATTACTAGGAGCTCTCCTGTGACAAAGCCCTTTCCAATGGCACTTTGGCAAGCTCAAATTGTGTCCTGATTGGATAACCACAGTCATAGGCTGCTTTTTACTTTAAAAAAAGAAAAATAAATGCAGGTGATTTCTTCTCATATCCCACAGCCAAAGTATATTCTCCCCACATTTTCTGTGGCGGGTTGATACTCCACCAACCTGAATATGAGTCATTCAGCAATGGTATGGCATATCCCTATGGCTAAATTTTACAGTCCCAGCAAAAATCCCAGGTCAGTGGGCATTTTGTTCAAGCAAAAGTTGCCAAGTGATCTCTGGATTTGGCTGAGAGTTTGTAAAGCTCTTTGGGTTCCTTTGGGATGAAAATGCTGCAAAACTCCCAGGCATGGGATTAACCCAACTCCATCACTAGTCCCTTGCAAAAACCCCACCTCCCCTAGGTCATTAAGAAAGATGAATATCACTTTCCAAGCTGCTCTTATGCCAAAAAAAAAAAAAATACAAGACATCAAGTGTGATTGCCAATGGTTTTACAGACCCAGAGCTGTACACCCCCAGCAGGTACGATAGCCCAAATCTCTGCACTGCTACCACGGTTGTGTTACAATGCAGGAGGACGCGTTCTAATGTGACGCTATTTTTTCCATCATTTGTACTGCAGGAGGTCTTTTATCGCCTCTATTTGATTTATACTGTTGGATACTCCATCTCTCTGGGATCCCTCACAGTTGCTGTCCTTATCCTGGGATATTTCAGGTAGGCGGCTCTGTTTCTTCCTAAGCAAGTTGTCACTAGACTGGAAAAGGCTTTCCTAAAGGATAAAACTGGAGTGGCATGTGCTTCTTCAGCAAGCCACAAGAGGTTACCTCTGTATTTTGGGCTGTGTTAGTGTCACTTAGGTCAAACGTCTTGGGGGATGGTGGGTGGGATGTTTGAACCCCTTGCCTGCAATGGAGTTTTCAAGACCCTCCTTACAGTAAATGGAAAGAAGAGGCTGATCTCACTTGGAAGACTATCTAGGGCTTTCTATCCCTACTACCTTCCAGATGACTGGCTTAGATTCAGATGGCTAATTTTTAGATAGCTAAGTTTTCATAAGGGAAATTCTACTCTAAACCCAAATATTCATGAGGGATAGACCAATTGAAATATTAATGAAGAATAAACCCATTGAAGGGGACCCCAGTCATGTAAAAGTGCCAGACTGATTCCTCCCATCTCATACTGCTGCTATATCTAGGTATCCAAAAATGAACACTCACCCTCCTAACTTTGATTTTCTCCCTTTTCACTCCACCACCCCTGCTAAGGGATGTACGCCCCTGAATACCATTTTGAACCCACGTCATCCATCCCTCAGACCTGGCTGTTGTGTCTCCTTGCTGCTGTAGGGACCAGGAGAGGGAAGGGATGAAAGGTCTTGCTCACAGCTAGAAGTTCATCCTTTGGGAAACCATACCTGGTGATTTGCAGGTGGAGCTGGGTGCTGAGCCCCAAATTTCCCTCCCTTTGGTCCTGGCAGTATCTTCTCCTAACACACAGCAGGACCCAGACAAGATGAGGTTCTTAGGGACATGGTTTAGAGATAGACTTGGCAGTGCTAGGTTGGTGGTTGGACTTGATGATCTTAAAGGTCTTTTCCAACCAAAACGATTCTATTAACAGCTCTGATGGGAAATTCTCCTCACAGCAAACAGCCATGTAGTGTCTGCAGATGGACTCAGCAGCTCCCACCATGCTCAAGATAAGCCCTAAACACATGCCGCTAAGAATAAAATGTGTGGTCTTTGGCTCTAAAAGTGCTCAGACCTCTCTGTAGTGAGCAAAAGGAGGTCGGGAGGATTTGCTTGGATAGCAGAGCACCCCAGCACACAAATCTCTGATACAGATAAGCCAAGGGGGACTGCAGACCCCTCCTGGGAGCACTTGCATGATGGAGTCCCAGATCCCATCCCTGCCACCACCCTCCTGACCTCTCAACCCTTTTCCTCCTGTTTCATTTCCCACTGGACAGTGGCAAGGTTGTTAAAATATTTAATGTCCTTGTATGCAAGTATACACCTAGTTTCAGGAGACAAGCTTTCTCTTTCACCGCATAGTTGGAGCACTTCACAGCCTACATGGACAACTATGCTAGAGCATCTTTGTCCCAAGGATGAAAGCAGCAGCAGCGACCAAGCCAGATTTTATTCCAGATAACACATAATCCAGAGTTTCATTGACTACATTTCAAATGCAGGGAGCAAAGCCCATCTTCATTTATACTTCAATAGTTCCACTTAGCATAATTTGTATTATAATAGCACAGGAAATAACTGTTATTACTATGACAATCTCCCCCAAAGGAGAATAAAACACAGCTTTTATTTTTCATTTCTATTATTGGAGCTGGGGATATAAGGGGGTATAAATTCATATATAGATTCATGCATGACTAGCCATGCAGCAGAGCTGTAGAGGACAGAAGGGGACCCCAGCAGGTCAGTTAGTTCCTTCTTTTCCCCAAAGGCAGTATCACTGTTTCTAAAACACACCTCATAGACATGGATTTAACCCATTCACATCTCACCATCCAGCTTTTCCCCAAAAAGGATCTTAAAGTGCTTTACAATCAGCATTTGTGAGGTCATTGCTGCCATTGCTGGGGTTGGAGCCCAGAAACTGCTCGACATGCCCAAGCAATGGATAGTGTCTCTGATGGCAAACAGAGAAAACAGCCCAGCACACCATAGTACTGTAGTTGCCACTAAATTTGGAATGGGCAAAAAGATTAGCAGTTTAGAAGAATCTCTGGTAGGTTTTTAGTGGCCACAAGTTCTGGAGCCTTTATCATCCATTTCCTCTGCACAAAGCGCAGGTAAATGTGAAGTCTTGACATGTAGGGTCTGACCCAGAGATGGGCAGATTTGTTGGAGGGATGGATTTAACAGTGAAAGGGACAAACACTTTGGTATCAGTGAGCACTGTGCATGTATCCTGCCTCCTGTCTGTATATCTTGGAAAATGATGCACATCTGATGCACACTCCTTGCACCTGCGCTGAACGCCAGGGACGTGCTCATCGTGCACACGGGAATGCACATGCCCTGCGCTCACTGCACAGCTGTTGTTGGCTCACTCCACACATCCTGCGTGCCAGATGTGCATTCCCTACATGTACACTGCACACTGGGTGCACGCTCACTGCACACACCCTGCACGTTGGCTGCGCGCCCACTGCCTTCATCCTGATGTTCACCAGATGTGCAGACACCGAATGCACCTTTCGCCGCCTCCAGATGTGTTTGCACTGCACATACACAGTGTCCTACGTGTGCAAACTGGTTAGTACTGCACACACACTGCACACACACTGCATGTACACTGCATACACGATGCCGTCCAGATTTGCACACACTGAGCATGGACTGCTCATCACATACCCTCCTCCAGCTGCGTGTGCACTGCACACACCATCCTCCAGATGCAGACTCACCGCCTGCTGCATGCAAGCCCACCACTCATGCCCAACACAGGCAAAACACATCCCTATTTCTTTCCAAGACTTCCCAGTCAGAAATAAAGGACCTGAAATGAGTAGAGGCACAGTGTTGTCCTAACATAAAGTCAGCAGCAATGTCCTTTGGCCAAATCCCTGGAGTAGGTATTAATTCATTTACCAACCCCATGGATGAACCATGAGTACAGGGCAGCTGTGACACTAGCACCGTGTCCCCATGGTGGCACAGGTGTGTAGGAGGAGCTGGGGCTCTTCAGAAGCAGAGTTGACCCTGAAATGGACTAAACTACCCCAACCCTTCTCTGTCTCCCCCTCCAGACGTTTGCACTGCACTAGAAACTACATCCACATGCACCTGTTTGTGTCCTTCATGCTGAGAGCCATGAGCATCTTCGTGAAGGACGCAGTCTTGTACTCTGGGTCAGCTTTGGAGGAGATGGAACGGATCTCAGAGGAAGACTTGAAATCCATCACTGAAGCACCTCCAGCAGACAAATCGCAGTTTGTGAGTATTGCCAGAGCAGCTGGCTCCTCCAGATCTTATGCCTCTGTCCTCTCTGTTCAACATTTCACCTCCTTCTGATGGAATTTCCACCCCACTGAGCAACACCAGATCCTCCCCTTTCTTAACCCTCCACAGCCTCTCCCCATCCCTTCCCAATCCTCATCCACTGTCTCAGAGGGACTGCCCAGCCCCAGAGCTAAGGAAGAGCTGTTCCTCATGGTGTTCAAAAGTAAAGTCAAGGCTGAGGTTTTGGTTTCTATCTACAACTACTATTTTCAACACTCCTCTGATACCCCCTAAGATGTTTGGCTCTGGAAGCTCCCCTGTATATCCCAACACAGGGCACATCAGTCCTTGCATTTCACAGTGTTGACTTCTCCCACCACAAAGTGCAACTGGTGGATTTTTCACCTGGAGGTCCTCTCTGTATGACCCATGGAGGCATCACTGTGCTGTACCATCATGGCATCAAATTGACAACCCAGATGTAGCAAAACCATGGTTCAACAGGTCTTGGAAGGTTCTAAGCCCTGACTCCAGAGCCAGAGCAGAGGTATCTTGTGAGGAAGGAAGGTCAGCAGTAAACATCTCTTCTTACTGTAACTTTGCAGCAAACCATAGCTGGTTGGTCTTGTTGTGATTTATCACTCCCATCTCTGAAAAAAAAATATATATATGTACATATATATATATTTTTTAGAAGGGACAATGGAGGTATTACCGTGAAAAAGCTTAGGGTTCATCTGCAAAAAGCAGATGTCTACAAGAGAGACATCTTCATTCAATCGTAGTCACCTCAGGTTCCATTTATAGACAGCAGAGTCAGTATGGTCAACACAGCCAGTTGAGTCAAGAGTATGACCAACCACATCCTAAAATATAAACTGAAGTGAGGTCAGTTGAACTTGTCTCCAAAAGCATGTGTTTCTTTTCACTGTATAGAAAGCTCCAACGGCAGTATCTGCATTGTCCATGTGGTGTGAGCAAAAAGAAGCCCATCCTCAGGTTTCAAAGTCATCCCCACCTGCTGAAGCTGTCTGCTGCCATAGGTCTCATCATAGATTCCCCATGGTGGATCCTAGGTATGATAGTTCAACATCCACGAACTGTTGGATGCTGCAGAGACAGATGAGGTAGACTTTAGTATCTAGATCAAGGTTTCATTCAATGCACACAAAAAAATCCGAGCTAGCTCAAACATCCTAGTGGAGTGGCTCTTGCAATGTGGTGCAAATATTCTGCCACCTGGCTACCAACACCCCTGCATAAAATCAGCATATATGGAGTGTCCCACTGCCCATCCAAGGCCTCCCAAATGGAAATTTGTTATTGTGTTTCCTTCCCATTTCAGAGATCCATTTAATTTGGTGAGTCTCTGGCTGGAGCACTCAGCATGCTTCAAACACTCCCTTTTTGGAAATAACACAAAATGTTTTACTGCATTGTTTTCTGTTTTCTCCTCAGGCTGAACTCATTATAAGGAATAATGAGGATAATATATTGCATTCTCTGAATATTAGCAATTTAATGGTATTTCCCTTTCTGCCAAATGGAAAGGCAAACAAGTGATGAAGGCAACAATTAATGTTTTTCTTTTGTTTCCAAGTGAAGTGAGAGTTTTGTATTTATTGCCTGATGCTCCCTGTATGTGGCTAGATGGTGATTTTTTGTGAATATAAAAATTAGCATTAAACGTCGATGAGGATTTTTTCAATTGATCTTCCTTCTATTTTAACTCACTGTGTCTGTAAAAGGAAATGGATGTATATGTGTCCATATGTTATATATATACTCATATATGTATATGACATGTGCATATTCATTCTGATTGGCAAAGGATTAGCATAAGAGATGGGCCAGAATAAAAAATTCTCTTTTTATTTACAAAGTACATATTATTGACATTTTCTGCAAGTCACTTTAATGGTCACAATGGTGACTTTGTGTTATTCTCAATGGAAGGGGCAGCATGGAGATGTGCTGCTGCTGTGGGCTATGTTTGGTAGTCATAGGTTTCCCTGAACCCCCGGACATTGACAAGAATCACAGAATCACAGAATCGACTGGGTTGGAAAAGACCTCAGAGATCATCCAGTCCAGCCCGTGGCCCAACTCCAGTCCATTTACTGTCCAATCTCAGTTTAAAAACCTCCAGGGACGGTGAGTCCAGCACCTCCCTGGGCAGCCATTCCAATGCCTGACCGCTCTCTCTGCACAGAATTGCTTTCTCATCTCCAGCCTCAATTTCCCCTGGCAGAGCTGAAGCCCATGGCCCCTTGTCCTATTGCTGATGCCTGGGAGAAGAGCCCAACCCCCACCTGTCTAGAACTGCCCTTCAGGTAGTTCTAGAGAGTGAGGAGATCACCTCTAAGCCTCCTCTTCTCCAGACTAAACAAGCCCAGCTCCCTCAGCCTCTTCCCATGGGTCTTGTGTTCAAGTCCCTTCCCCAGTCTTGTTGCTCTTCTCTGGAAGAGAAGGCATTATGTGTCCCTTTGTATCAATTAACCCCCTGTGACTTCATTACTTTGCAGCCTTTCTCTACTGGGCCGAAAAATGTTGGAAGAAGTGTAGGTTTGCTCCACTCTCCCAGAGAGACAGAGAAGCATTGAGTCACAGTCAGGGCTTTTCTTCTCAAGAACGCAAAGGATTGCAGGTCAGCACGGAGTGAGAGTTCAGCCAATGTGCCCATTTAAGATTAGTGTGTCCTGGAAGTCCCTACCTCTCCCCCCTTGCAGCTCAGGCCTGTGCAGAAAATGCCTTGACACTGGCTGAAATCCTTCAGCTTCTATTTGCTCTTGGATGACCAGTCACCAAAGCCTACAGCAGCCATCTAGAGTGTCTTCACACTCGGTGAGGAAAGACAGGGCATTGTCTTGGGCATCCATGGCAGGACTGGGTGACTCACCCTCCGAACGGTGCCTGTATCTCTCCACAAGCTGAGGATAGAGTTGTACTTCCAAGTGATGTGACTTGCGCCAGGTCACCCAGACCACAGTGACTTGGCCACAGCCCTTTGTCCTCTAACCTGCACAAGAATCACAGAGAAAAGATGAAACACAGCTGTCTTAGAAAGCATGTGAGACCCCCATCAGTAGATTTGGGGGAGAGTAGGATCAGCTCAGCATCTCCCAATGTGTGACCTGTTCTCCTACACCTCCCAACTCACCTGCTGTTGGAAACACAATGTCAGGCTGAGGGGAAGATTTCTTCTCAATTTTTTCATCTCTTTTCTTCTTGAACTTACTTTTCCCTCTTGTAAAAGTCCTGAAACGGATTTTTCTGAGGGTGTTGTTTTGGTTTTGTTTGGTTTTTTGCTTTCTCCATCTTATTTTCCAGCCAATCTTAGCAAGTCATGGCTTTATGTAGAAGAAGAATCTCACACCACGTTCCTCACATAACTCATCTTTCTGTGTCATTGCAGGTGGGCTGTAAAGTAGCGGTTATCTTCTTCCTCTACTTCCTGGCAACCAATTACTACTGGATTCTGGTGGAAGGGCTCTATCTCCACAGCCTGATCTTCATGGCATTTTTCTCAGAGAAGAAGTATCTTTGGGGATTCACATTATTTGGCTGGGGTAAGTCATGGTTGCTTCTTATGGCTGAGCTGTAAGAAGCCTGTTGGAGGTTGTCTTTGAAGCAGATGTTGCTTATGCATAAATGTAGGAGAGGGGACAGAGGCAGGGGGAGCATCGGAGACACGGTGACTCTTGCATGGACAGGTTAGCTCTCTTATGAAGTATTTCTCTATTTCTAAATTGTGGTATTCACACTGTGGCGCTTCCAGGATCTCTCTGGAAGGATCAGCCCAGGATTGGAGAGATGGGACATCTTGCCATCCTTCCAGAGCAACCGATGTGTGCATGTGAAAACTGATTTTACCGCACTCTCTGAGTTATCCCCATCTCTGCCAAGTGCTTCCTGCTGAGAAACAGGTGTTGGGCTGGAGGATCAGAAAGTCATAGAACCATAGAACCATAGAATCATTTTGGCTGGAAGAGACCCTCAAGATCATCAAGTCTGACCATTAACCCAACCCCGGCACTAACCAATCTCCCTAAAACCTCATCTTCACATCTGTTCAACTCCTCCAGGGGTGGTGACTCCAGCACTGCCCTGGGCAGCCTGTTCCAATGCCCCACAGCCCTTTGGGGAAGAAATTTCACATGAGGCTGTGAGCATCTGCTCCCAACGGCAGACCTAGGCTCTGATTTCCTACCTCAGATCTCAGTTGCTTTAAAAAGCTCCTGAGGTTTCATGAGTGTTGCAGCAGCAGTAAAAACCTGCAATTTGTGGGGAGGCCTTTTTTATTTTTCCCCTTTTCTTTTAACTTGGGCATCTTTTCCTGGAGTAAGGAGAAAGGGGAGGGATGTGCAGGGAGGGTGGTCATTAGTGGAAGGAGTTGTGGGCACACACATTTTAGACGAGAATGTGCTTTCTGTTCACTTCTGGCATTAGTTTTGGCTTGCAAGGAGTTATGAGGTGCTGGTAGGCTGAGGACAATAAAACAACTGCTCACAGTTGCCTGAAATGTGTGGACTGTAAGGGAGAACAGGAAATGTACTAGATGATCCTCAAGGAC
This sequence comes from Streptopelia decaocto, assembly GCF_964273445.1. NCBI lineage: Eukaryota > Metazoa > Chordata > Aves > Columbiformes > Columbidae > Streptopelia > Streptopelia decaocto. The sequence goes on from NC_138655.1 coordinate 162,575,632, forward strand.
ATAACTAAGAATAACGGGGTGTAGGTCTGCATGGAAGCTTACAGCAGGAAAAACCTGTTCAGAGGTGTCTATGGTTACCTCTAAACTGGATAGCCCAGGACCATTTCCCAGTTTCCAGGTCCAAAACACACCTGGCCACATCCTGACTGCATTTTAGGGCAAGATTTATGGTGTACCACATCATCCCCATTCCAGCACATGATTTCTTCTAGAAGAAAAGCACCGTCTCCTAACAGTGGAGCTCTGAGGAAGATAGTACAGATCTGACTTTATGGAGGATTGCATTTTTTTGCTTTGTTAGAGCAAAGTAGCCCAGGGCAGTCCAGCCTGCAAGACTCTCTCCATCCTTCCTCCTTCCCCACTGTGATTATGGGGGAAGAAGGATCCACAAGCTCCTTGCTAATCTTTCATTCGCCTCATGCATAGGTCAGAAACCACTGGTGCTGCCATATGATAAAGACGGGAGGTGTAAATATGAGTCCCAAAGTGGGCATCCATCTCTCAGGCAAAGTCTAGTCCCAGCCAGACATTAAATTTTGGGGAAAATAAATGAATAAGATAAATACTTTAGGGACAGGGCATTTTTTACCTCAGCTGCTGTGAGACAGACAGGACTTGAGATATCACCTTTTTCTTAAAAAACAAATTAACAAAAATCAAAACAAAACAAAAAGTGAAACACATCCTCTTCCAAACCTTCAAGCTACATAAAGTTTGCTTCTCAGAAAATGGCACTATAGCTGCACAGACCAGACTTAGAGAAGCAATTCCCCAGAGTGAATTCTGGAAGAGAAGGAAGCAACTGAAAAATAATGCCATATGTTTAACAAGAAAAACCAACTTGATGCTTCTCATAATGCAGCCAAAGGAAAACAGTCTAACAGGCATGGGTTCCCCTCATTAATTCTTCCAACCACTGCCAGAGTATAATCATTTTATCAGAGCGACCACAAAGCTGAAGTCACACCTGTCACAACACCAACCATCTACGTGTTTCCAAAAGTCTGAGGCTGCGCAATTTAAATTCCTCTGGAATGAGAACATAGGATCCCTCCGGTTGCATTTGTTTTTGCTTTGTTTTGATTAGCATGATAATGTCCACACACGCACCCGCACAGACGTCTTGCTTTGATAGCTTTTGGGCACTGGAAAGGGCAACCCAATCCAAGAGCCACTGGAGTCAGTGGAAAAACTCCAGTTCCCTGCAGTGGGCACTGGATCCTGCCCATACCACAGCCACGAATGACAGGGAACCAGCGATAAATAATTATGACCTTCCACATAGGTACAGGAGAGACAAGTTTGCCCCAAAAGCCGGGGTTTTGTTTCTTGCTTGTGTACCAATAAACAGCGGCAGATTTATCCCACCTGGAAATTTCCAAGGAGCAAAAATCAACCTACAACATCTTATTTCCAGACTGCTGAGGAAACCAGAATGTATAGTTACTCTTTGATGTCAGACCCAAAGGTTTCTGTTGAGTCTTTTCAATCCACGTCCTCACTGGCACAAGGCAGCACAGCTCCGTGAAAGTCCACGGCGCCCTTCTTGTGAGGGAGACACTAATGACAGAAAGGAACTTGTTCCTTGCCAGCCCCTAAGAAAAGTAAATAAATAATGACATTATGGGCAACAATAAATTCCCCAGAAGACTTCAAGTTCCCTGCAGCTGTTTTATGAAGGAAGTCTAAGAAGCATGACCGATAGCTAAAAAACCCAAGCTGATTCCACCGGAATTTTTCCTTCACACCATGTTAATTCCCTCCAGCCAGCTGGGCTGCTCTGGTTTTCAGCTATGGTGCAAAATGAGGATTGCAGGGAGATGTGGAGAAGACAAATAGATCAATCTGTTACTGTTAGAGGGGCTCAGGTCCAGAAACCCATGATGGAGAGCCCTGAATTTTTATCTAAGCAGAAATCAGCCTTTGCCTAAAAGTGTTTGTACCTAACAGAACTGAGAGGCTTAAGTGGGTGTTATTGGCCCCATTTAATATGAGAAAACTGTCACACAATGGGACCAAAAAAACACAAGCATTGTTCCTCAGAGAGCTTTTCAAATAGAAGGTAAAAAGACTTCTCTAGACCTACATAAGGTCTTCATTCATAACCTTTTTTCTAGCAGCCACTTTGCAACCACTTCTCTTACTCACAGCTTTGACACATGCATGAAAACCATTTTTCCAACTGCTAGGAGACACGTACACAAGAAAAGCGACAGAGGAGAGCAGGGGGTTGGGGCGGCCACCAGACTTTGCCCATATTCCGGCTGATGGGGAGATACCTGACTTTATAGCACCTGCATTGTACACACTGTGTGTATTGACTGGAAATGCACAGCGCATACAATGTGGATTCTGTAGAAGTCACTCACGGCACCGCCACCCAGTGAGGTTCCTCCCACGTTGTGCATGTGGGCTACATAGGTGCAAGGGGGAGGACATCCATCCATCCATCCATCCATCCATCCATCCATCCATGCTCCATCTGGGCTCACAGCCAGCCAGGAGGTCACTTGGGCTTTTTGGAGACTCACTTTCTTTCCCTGGTGGGTTGGCCAGATGCATCGAATTACACGAGACTTTTCTGCTTGCAGAGCTGCATCCTCTTGGGTATCTTGCTCTTTGTGGATAGCTTTAGGTGTCTATCTTTGAGGACCTCAGTCCTGATTTTTTGGGTAATGGCTTTGCCATCAATGGGCACTGCAAGTGCTCACTGGGAGGGATTGTCAGTTGTGAGGCATCATAAACCAGGACTTTCAAGTGGAGAGACCAAAAACTCACTTATCACCCTCTGAAAGTAAAAGAGATGGTGGAGGCAAAGCTAAGCTTTCTGGCTCTCCAAGTTGGAAGATGAGCTTACCAGAGCAGGAGGAAAAGATGGAACTCTAGAAATTACCTGACGGCCCAAACTCTGCATGTTACGGTGCTGTATAAAAAATCTAAAGCTGGGGCAGAGAAAAGGGAGGGAGAGGATTCTTAACACTTTTTATAAATTTAGGAACATTTATGATTGTTCAGACTGAAAAAAAAATTTACATAAGAGATGCTGAAAGACAAATGTAGCAATAAAGCTGGTGCCAGGAATTCACTTAGTATGTTTTGCAAAATAAGTCAAGGATCCTTTTCTTAAACATACCTGAATGGAGTGAAGCAGCAACGCACAGGGAACAATAACTCCACACACACAGACTTTTTTTAGGTATAATTATTTTCTCCTGTGTATTTTATTGTTGCTCGGAACCTTGATCACAGCACAGGATTATGAATGGGAACAGTGTCTCTTCTGAAGTGCAGGACAGGCTAAAGAGGAATAAGACATGTCGAACACATCCAAATCTCTGGAAAAATCTCTTTCAGGCTTAGAGCTTCACAACAGTGGATGAACATTCACCGCCTTGCAGGCAGACAGCCGGGATGTCAGCCTCTCAATATGGCCAGTTTCTCGGTTAATATAAACTGGAATATCACTGATTATATCAACAAAATTATATGTGTCTAAGCCTTCAATAGCTCAGCCAGCCGTTCAGAGCATGCATGTATTTTTCATAGATAGGCGATTAACAGTGAGGAGGAAATAGATGGTGCTTGTTACAATAACTCATCACCTTCCCCAAGCCCTCAGCTTCAACCTACTCAAGGGTTCCCAGTGCAATAGGTTAAGTATTTTCTTTCCAATGCCAGCCATGGCAGGGGGTTGTAAAGCTGGGTGCATTCCTCATAAATGTATCCTTGTAGGCAGTACTGCTGCGCTGGTCCTGAGAGAGGCTCTGTGTTTAATTATTTATGCTTTCTTATATTACCATGGCATTTAAAGGTTCCAACCAAGATAACAGCCCTGTTGTCCATGCGTGTATGAGACAGGCGTCCCTGCTCCACACCCCAGCTCGGGAAAGTGTCCATGGTCAGGAAAGCCTTTAAGCACCTTAATGAGACTTAAGTGCATGCTGAAAGTTAAGCGTGTGCTTATATGCATGCCGAGCCCCAATGAGCTTAGACTATGAACAGCATATTTACAGTCATCGGTGATAAATGTCGCCTTTATTTATTTTTTAATATTTTTTTTTTCATCTGAAAGGGGTTATTCTTCTTGAATTTGTGGAAGCTGCTGTGGATTTGATCCTGCCTTTTAAGGGAAGCCAGGAGGGGACTCAGTTGTACAAATAAAACTGAACTAGACCCTAAAAAAACAAACAGAAGGTTGCATTTGGATATTGGTGATCCTTTTGCTTTTCACAGGGAAAAGATGATGCTCAGTGTAACTGTGCTGAAATAAGGATGGTTCATTTGGGGATGAACCTTTGGCTAGAGTATTTTGCAAGCATCACCCTAAATTCTTGTATTTATCTGCTTCATGCAGCAAGTCTCTCACACTTAATAGAGTTTCTAATCCATTCAGCCCTGTACTGGAAGAAAATATGTAAGCTTGACTTCAGATCAATCTTTCCTTGATATCAGGGGAAGGGGGCAAATATTAATATATTGGGAAAGGTGTGCTGCACAAAACCCTTCTCTGCTTCAAACTGGTTCAGTTGGCTAAAGGAGGTTTTGGTCACCCAAGTTCAAGCACTACAGGCCACATCTCTATAAAGTTGTGGTAGAGGAAAGGCCCGGGACGTGATGATTTATCCTGTCAAGTCCATGACCCATCTCAGTCCCAGACCAGCTGGGCATCTCCCAAACATGAATCAGGAGGTATCTTAAGCCTGGACCACTCCTGGCCAGCAACTTGGGAAAGCAAGCTGCTCCACTTTGGAAGCCAAGAGACTCAAGTAGAGTGGACATGTTCAGATCATGACATTTGTCTTCCAGAAAACGCTCCCTGCCACTGTCTGGTTTGTCACTTGGAGTACAGAAGACATGTGAGACCAAGATCAGGCTTTCCTAGTTTAATTATGCTTGAATATTTAAAAACTCCTTCTTGCACCCTCCTCTGCCCTGCTCCATTTGTGTTTATGGTAACAGAGATCTCTTGTTCTCCTGTTCACCCTGTTTGACCTTTGTTTGTTTGCAGGACTCCCTGCTGTATTTGTTACAGCGTGGGCCAGCGTGAGAGCCGCTCTAGCCGACACAGAGTAAGTCTCATCAGATTTTCTTTCCTCCCTTTTACCTTATAGAATCATAGAATAGTTTGGGTTGGAAGGGACTTTTAAATCCCATCTAGTGCCACCCCTGCCATGAGCAGGGACATCTTCACCAGCTCAGGTTGCTCAGAGCCCCATCCAGCCTGGCCTGGGATGTCTCCAGGGATGGTTCATCCACCACCTCTCTCTGATATATTTATGGCTTTTGGCACAGGTGACTTTGTGGGTGAATCAAAAGGAGAAAAAGGAATGAGGAATACCTAGAAGTGATTTCTACTACGAAGTCAGCAAACTTTTTGGGGTGTGTGTGGTAGGCAAGGATAAGACGCGTGCAACTTTCCTAGATTTCCTTTCATTTTATAGAATTTGGTAAATTTGAACCCCTGTAGCCACTATTGCTGGGGCTACAAGGGACTGTTTCACAGCTAGGCAGGGATAGGACAGGGATCTATAAAATCCTGAATGAATGGCCTGCACAGTATGGGTAGAGATCAGTTGTCCACCACCTCTTCCAGTAGAGGAACTGGAAAGCAGTGCATAAAGTTGGGAGACAGCAGGTTCAGTATTGATGAGGTGATGAAGCTGAAACTCCTCCCTGCAGGAGGTGTGGATGTCAGCATGTCCTTAGGCTTAAAAAGCATTTGCGCAAATTCATGGGAGAAAAATTCCTCTCGAAGTATTAAATACTCAGTAATGTTCTGGCTCAGGAAGCCATCCTGAACTGCAGCTTGTTGGAAGAACATTCTAGAAAAATATTGCTACCTGCTTGCTTGTTCCATGTTAAATATCAGCTTCTGGCTACTGTCAGATACAAGATATGGATCAGCTGCTTTATTGGTCCTACACAGACACCCTCATAGAATCATAGAATCATAAAATGTCAGGGATTGGAAGGGACCTGGAAAGCTCATCCAGTGCAATCCCCCCATGGAGCAGGAACACCCAGATGAGGTTACACAGGAAGGTGTCCAGGCGGGTTGGGATGACTGCAGAGAAGGAGACTCCACAACCTCCCTGGGCAGCCTGGGCCAGGCTCTGCCACCCTCACCATGAAGAAGTTTCTTCTCAAGTTTAAGTGGAACCTCTTATGTTCCAGTTTAAACCCATTACCCCTTGTCCTACCATTGTTTGTCACCAAGAAGAGCCTGGCTCCATCCTTGTGACACTCACCCTTTGTATATTTATAAACATTAATAAGGTCACCCCTCAGTCTCCTCTTCTCCAAACTAAACAGACCCAGCTCCCTCAGTCTTTCCTCATAAGGGAGATGCTCCACTCCCTTAATCATCTTGGTTGCCCTGCGCTGGACTCTCTCCAGCAGTTCCCTGTCGTTCTGGAACTGAGGGGCCACAACAGGACACAATATTCCAGGTGTGGTCTCACCAGGGCGGAGTAGAGGGGAAGGAGAACCTCTCTCGACCTACTAACCACCTCTCTTCTAATACACCCCAGGATGCCATTGGCCCTCTTGGCCACAAGGGCACAGTGCTGGCTCATGGTCATCCTGCTGTCCACCAGGATCCCCAGGTCCCTCTCCCCTACACTGCTCTCTAATGGTTCATTCCCCAACTTATACTGGAACCTGGGGTTGTTCCTGCCCAGATGCAGGACTCTACACTTGCCCTTGTTATATTTAATTGATGGCCTCCTATTGTTACAATATTCTGAACAAAGGATGCATAGCATCCAATCTTCAAACCTCAATACAATCACTTTTTTTTCCTAAAAAATGCACAAGTTTGACCACACAATGTATTTCATCTGCCAGCAAAAGTGTGGGGGTTCCCAGGCAACTTTTCACATGACTTTGCCAGGGAAGAGACAGCCTTCCAAATGGGATTTCAGCTTGGGAGGATGGAGTAGCAAGGCTACTGAAGTATGTGATGCATCTGCATTGGCACAAGCTTGTCCTCGTAGAGCCTTTCAGTCAGCACCAGTGGCTTTTCTGCCCCTGCCTCTTGCTTTCCTTGAATAGCTGCCTGGGCAGAATTTGGCCCGTGAAATGAAAACTGCAGCTGCCATGTAGGGGCTGTCTGGCACTCGACTCTCCATGGCTGGAGAGAATTCAAGCAGAGCAATTAACACTGAGTGACCTTATTAAATGGCTGCTGGAAATGTCTCAGAGGAAATAGTGGCCAGCACCTTCTTGGCAGATGGAGGACCAGAGCCCAACATCTACACCACTAACAGTTTGCCCTTCCAGTCCTCACTTGGATAAGGGCTGAAGATGATAAAGAGATAAAGACTTTTGTAAATCATGGCTGGGTCTCACTGTAAGAGCAGAACTGAAAGAAACATAGGAACTGAATAGAGAACCACAGTATTGTCTCCATCATCATGTCTTCAGACAGGACATGTCCCCATGCAAAGTTGTGCAGGTTTATTCCAAGGCGTAATATTAGGTCATTTCAGCCTCTCTTGTTTTCATGGAACCTGGATTACTCATAAAATGATAGAATAATAGAATGATAGAATCATAGAACAGTTTGGGCTGAAGGGACCTTCAAAGCTCCCCCAGTGCCCCCCCTGCCATGAGCAGGAACATCTTCACCAGCTCAGGGTGCTCAGAGCCCTGTCCAGCCTGGCCTGGGATGTCTCCAGGGATGGTTCATCCACCACTTCTCTGGCCAGCCTGGGCCAGTCTCTCACCACCCTCAAGGCCAACAATTTCTACCTCATGTCTAACCTGAATCTCCCCTCCTTTAGTTTAAACCATCACCCCTTGTCCTATCACAACAGGCCCTGCTCAAAGGTCTGTCCCCATCTTTCTTTTCAGCCCCTTTTAAGTTCTGAAAAGCCACAATAAGGTCTCCCTGGAGCTTTCCTTCTCCATGCTGAACATCCCAGCTCTCTCAACCTGTCCTCATAGGCTTTTAGTTTATTTTTTTCTGGTGAGGAGGCAAATAAGAAATAGAAAAGGGTGGGTTACTGCCCAGAAGGGACAAGTCTTGATGGCTGCACAAAGGGCTGTTCCACCATCTGGAGAGCATAACTTTAAATGTGTTTAATAGTGGTTTCAGTTTTGAATACTATAACAGCATGAAAAGAAATACATTGAAGCCATGCTTACTGAAGTCAGGGTTAGAGCCAGATCCTTTCACCACACCAGGCTTGAGAGGAACCCAACCTTCCTGGGTGGGTTTATCTGACAAGACATTCAAGTCTACTGCTCTTTGTAAGCAATGATTTCCTGATGGAATACCACTCTCTTCTCAGGTGTTGGGACTTGAGTGCTGGCAATTTAAAATGGATCGTTCAGGTGCCCATCCTGGCATCTATCGTGGTGAGTACCGGCTGGTTGCAAGGAGTGGGAGGCAGTGCCTCTGGTCGGGGCAGGCTGGGTGCCCTATTCCAATCACCCTGTTAACCCAGGTCCTGCATTAATTGTGTGGAGTCTCTGTATATCCACTTTAAGGGCCTTATATTTGACCTGCCTGTAAGTTTGATAGCTGCATACAGCAGAGGGGTTTATGAGCAACTTCACGTTTTTCTCAGGAGAGAAGAGTCACATAGGGCTAAAACCCTAAAATTGTTAATGAAACAAACATTCAAACCGATATTTCCGAACCCATAAGATAGTGGAAACCCTGTGGTTCTCACCAGGTATCTCTAGAGGTTTCTGTAGCTGGTCCAAACCTTTTCCTTGGGTGTGTTTCAGTGTCAACAGATTTCAGCTGATAAAAGCTTGGGATACCTCAGAGATGTGGATGAGTGTTAAACCATCCCAGTTATGATCAGACATGATGTTAATCACTGATGGATGATCACTTCAACCCCCAGCCAGGAGCCAGAGGAAACAGAAAGTGTATAAGTGACATTATCCAGAGACAGGACTGAGCTCTCAGAAGCTGGAGAGGTCATTATAAGATGCGATTATCTGCGCAAGGGGAATTCAGTGGCTAGTTATGTGTTTTCTTGAGCTGGGTCCTAATTAGCTAGAGAACCTGTTTCCACAGTTTTCATGAATTACACTCTTTCCTCTCTCTGTCTTTCTCTGTGGTTCTCCATTACTCCATATTCTGATGGTTAGATGAGTACATGCAATAGAGCTTTTCTGCTTCCACATATCCTAGTCCCCCTTTACATTCATCCACGAGTAGCTGAGTGGAGTCATTAAGAATCTCTCTACAGTCTTCAGATGGTTTTGCATCAAGCTCTACATACTTACTTCTTACTCACAAATCAGGAGGCCTTGGAAGATGATCAGTGTGGGTGAGAAGAAAATCAGACTATCTGCATATAAATAGTAGGAAAGTTTCTGAGGTGAATACGCTCATCTGTGCAATTAGGTGAGCTGCTTTGGAGTTGGGGTGGGTGTTTTTTTCTTCATCAGAATTTCCTTTTGGTGGAAATTCTCCACCTGGCTCTACCAATTAGTTCTGCACTTTGGAAGAAGCGAATCACCAAGCCCACACCACACTGTGGTCATTGGAAATGAAATAGTAAGATGGAGAAGAAAGTTCAGATAGTTCAACCAGATGAATGCCAGCAACCCCATTGCATTTAATTTAAAGGCCAATTAGCAGAGGAGAAAGAGCTCAATTGAGATTCATCCTTGTAAAAATAATGTTTCTCCATGAGGCTCTGCTGTGCTTGTACCCTGGCTATTTGCAAATGCAGCTATTTATCATGCAAAAATATTCTGTGGGTTGTTTCTGTTTAATTTCTGTGGGTTCATATTGTTCACTTGGCTGCCTGTTCAATTCCCACACTGGCTGGTCATGTTGCTGGACTAAGTTATTCATTTTCTGGACATACTTGCAGAGTATTTGAAGGCTGAGGGGCTTAAAATCCCTCCACACTGCTGCTAACTTTGATCTTACTCAGTTGTCTGGATTTCTTTTAAAACTTAGCACATGTTTCAGCTAGTCAGAGGAGTTTCCCTTCTGACTGTGATAAGGTTGGACATCTTCAGTTTAGCAGACAAATGCAGAACAAGATCCCACTTTTGAACCTTTGAAGCTAGAAAATCTCATATGAGAAAAAAAAGCCTGCCTTTTTTTTTTTCCCTCCTTTCATATTGGTTTCCAACTAAAGTGAATTACATGCCCCCAGGCTGTGTGCTTCTCTGTATTTCGGTCTCTCCACTCCCCCCTTATAACTTTTGTGCCAGTCAGTAAATTCCAACCAAATGTAACTAAGGGAATGGCGTTGCATGGATGTTAAATTCCCACAAACCTCATGAAAACAGTCAAGTAGATATGAGAGAGAAATTCCACTAATACCCCTTCAAGTGAAAGGGTGTAGAGTGACTTTACCCCCTGTTTAACACAGAGGAGAGCTGTTCAAAATGAACTTGCACCTCATTAAAGGAGAAGGAATCCAACCACAGAAGACAAAGACATAGAAAACCAGGCCGTGTTCATTCAGAGGCTCAGGGAACTACTTGTTTTAAAAGTGAGGATAATTAACCATTGGAACGACTCACCATGGTTGTGGTAGGATCTCCGTCATGGAAACATTGAAACCCAGATCTGCTGTAGCTCAAACAAAAACGAATACAAGGAGGTCTTATGGACTGCGTTTTGCAGGAGATCAAACTAGAGGTTTGCAATGATCCTTTCTGGCATAAAACTACGGGCCTGTGTGTGGCATAGTAATTCTTTTCCTTGTAATGCTGCTACCCAGGCACCTGAGAAGTTAAATGACTGCTGAAAGCCTCCAGAGAAACTCATAGGCCTCAATGTTAGCCCAGAAATGTGGGTCTGCCCAGTGAAGCCAGTTACACAATGGTTTTGTTTGCGGTCTTGCCATAGTCCCAAGAATTGGTTTGTTTGGGACAGCAGCAGATACAATCCCCGCCGCAGGGAAACCAGTCTCTGAAGAGCCCAAAAAAGCTAAGAATCCCTCAAACATCCCCCATTTTTCATCTCTGTTAAGTGGCAGTGTAGCCATGAGATGTTGCTGTTGCCTTTTGCTGCATGGGTCATCATGAGCATGTTCCTGTAGTTTGGTGGAGGAGCTCGTCACAGGATGGGTTCATAGATGTGACTCCCTGCATAGGAAGTAGATATTAATTCTTTACTGTCCTCATCTGGTCCATACTAAACTTTCCACCAGATGGAGAGTTAGTAGTAGATACACGACAAAAATTTTGCAATTATATTGCCCTTCTGCATTCTCGATCTGTCATCTCTAGTTAGGTCTAACTCTATGTCTTCATCATGGTGCAGTTTCCTTGCTTTTCTTTCCTTTTACATGTGGAAATGTGGAAAGGCATCTTACTAATCCTTCTCTTAGCCTCAGGAGATCTTAATCTCTGGTGGACTGCAAGAGACAAATATCATCTAATTTCATTCCCTGGACCCCAAACTAAGTTTGTGAGGCCATGAAAATGACCCATAACACTGTATGAAGTTTTTACAAAAGATAAAGTGAAAAATACTGAGAGTTGTCTGTAGTCCATACCTCGAAATGCTTGGTAAGCACTGTTTATATGTTGATATCATACCCAGTTATCAGGTGTCTGCTGGGCTGGCGAGCTCAGATATAGGTGTTTCCACACAAGATGCCCACACTTTGACCTGGTTTAACCATCCAGGTTAAACACAGCTGACCAGATCCCACCAGACACTTGGTCTTTCCTGTGGACCTCACCCCTTCCACAGGACAAGATCTTTCAGAAGGAGCTTTATACACCTCATGACCAGGTCACTGTGTCACACAGCCCCTTGACTCATCTTGGGGAAAGCGTTGACTAAACAACACTATCATTGTCTGAATACTTTTAACAGTTATCCTTTTCTTTTTTCCCCCCACCTCTTCCAGGTAAATTTTATTCTTTTTATCAATATTATCAGAGTCCTAGCAACCAAGCTACGAGAGACGAATGCAGGGAGGTGTGACTCAAGACAACAGTACAGGTGCGTCAAATACCCTCTCCATCTTTTGGGAGATGTCAAAGTCTTTGTTTCATCCCCTTGACTTCACAGGGAGCCCAGGGTGACTAGTTCATAGTGTCTACACTGTAGACACCTAAAATAAGGCAACAATAATACTATCTTGCAAGTTTGATAATGCAGAATGAATCAACAGCAGTTTAAACATCTACTGAACATTTCAAATCCAACCTGGGGTACCTGCCTCATGGGTTAAAGAGAAGAATTCTGTCTCTTCAGCTGGTTTGGAAGTGACTGTGCTGGCCTTGAACCAAGAGCACAAAAATAAAAGCATTGCTTATGCTGTTGAAGCCCCTAAAACTTGTACCGATTTATTTATTTCAGTTTATTTCCCTCCTGTGCTTTGTAAAACTTGTTAAATCTGTCCTTCAGCGGGTGTTTCAGCACTTTTGCTGAAATGAAAAAAAATAGGTTCCTGACTCCTTGCTGGAAATCTGGCATTTCCTTGTTTGTTTTGTTTTCCGTTGTTCTGCCAGCTCTTGTCTCTTGATAATTTAGTATATTTGCAGCATGGTCAAAATTGGACCAAAAAAGCAGATTGCTGAGACACCTCGGCTGCTTGAGAGCTCCTGAGGCTTCTCATAATCTCCTGAGCTGGACTGACCAGCATGACACATGGAGAGCGAGGAGAGCAAAATGATTTAGTCTACAAACCATGAGCTCATTGCTACCATCTCACTCTCCAAACACAAGATGTTTCATCTGGTGCAGGAATTAGATTTGGCAGGAAAACACCTCTCCATTTTCCTTTGCTGCCCTGTCAGGGCTCTGATTTATCTATTTGTTTATTTCTCCCTGGCTGAAGCTTGTTATTATGGTTTGGATGAGGCCTCCTCCTTTTAATGTGTTAAATTCCCTCAGTGGTTTCCAGTTGCTAGACAGACAACGTACCAGGTCTTTCTGGTGGTGATGTCTGCCCTTCTCAGTAATTACCTGCACTTGGTGACTTGCTCTAACTCTTGGCAGAAGGTTTAATCCTTCAATTAGCATCACTTCCAGGCATGGCTGGTTCCCTCAGGAGCAGACCCAGCCAAGTACTCAGGGTTCTCTTGTACCTTACCCTGGTCCCCAACGTGTCTTATGCTGAGATGGAGCTGCTTCTTTAAACAGAACATTTAAACAGCACCTCCTAAGAGTCTCCACCTCCTGTTTACCCCATAGTGCACCGTGCTCTTCCCCTCGATATATTCTGCTCCTAGATGGACATCTCTGTCCACCAGCCCTGCTCATTGCACAGGAGGCACTAACCCAGGCTGGACATTCATGTCTTGACTAAATAAGCAAATAGAATCACAGAATAGTTGATGTTGGAAGGGACTTCTGGAGGTCTCCTAGTCCAACCCCCACCACTTAAGCAGTGTCAGCTATTCTAGGTTGTATAGGACCATGTCCAGTCATTGTCATCTGAAGCAGAACCATCCTTTAGGGACAAGGGGATTTAGTGCCAGAGGCTGAGGGCTGGAAGCAGCAGTGCGTATTTCTTTCCAGTCACCCTTCCACCCTCTTCCCATGATCCAGACCTAAAGCTATGGATGGCCTGAGACTGAAAAAAGATGCCTTAATGTCTTCATCTCCAGTAGCTACAACAGCATCATATGGGGTCATGTGTGTGGAGAGGGTTGGACTAGCACATCAAAACATGCTGGAGGATGGACTGGGTTGTGTCACATCTCGTAAGAAAAGCAACAGTTTGAAATTGCAGGTGGACACAGGGCCTGCGTAAATGTAAGGTATCCAAAACTAATCAAGGGGACGTGTAAGCAAGAGCAAAATTAGATGCAACTTGTGCCCAAGGTATGAGGTAGACAAGCCTGGGAGGTTCACTCTATCAACTAATTTCCTCTGTGTCTTTCTCTTTCCTTATTGCTTCAGGAAGCTGCTGAAATCTACCCTCGTCCTTATGCCTCTGTTTGGCGTTCACTATATTGTTTTCATGGCTATGCCATACACAGAAGTGTCAGGGATTCTTTGGCAAATTCAAATGCACTATGAAATGCTGTTCAACTCTTTCCAGGTATCGTAACTGTTAAAGCATGGGGGCAAATAATGAAAATTTAAATGGGCAGAGGTGGGAAATGGGAGTGCAAAGCTGTCTTTGGAAGAAAGGCTCTTTTTACAATACATCAGATTTCATTTACAACGTAATTGGATGGTATTTTAGCATTAAGCACGTTTTGTGTTTGCAAAACACAATATATAAAGGCCCAATGTGTCCAAACAAAACAAAATGTTCCTGTTGAAATATAACTTGTCCCACAAAATACATTTGTTTAGATCCAGATTAGATGTAAGCTGATAGAGATCCACAGAGACATGTTACTTCACACCAGCTTCCAATCTGTTTGTCCTGAGTTGTCTTTCAGTCCTGTTAATGGATTCCTTAGTTCTAGGTTTGGGCAAAAGGCAACTTCAGTTATAGGGCTGGTCCTCTGTAAGACACAGCAACAAGAACATGGAACATTAGCTTTCAGCTCTCATGCTATTACCTTTCATCATGGTTGACAAACATGGATGATGAAAAGTGGACGGTAGGTCTGGCCAGATGGCAGTTTAGAGAAACTGTAGAGGAGATGAAGACCAAGCTTGCATTCACGTACTTCCACAATTCCTGTTGGGTGAAGGTGGGATAAAATAGTGGGTGACCTCAGCAAGAGCTGGGTAAACTATTGACCAACAAAAAGATGTGGATGATATGCTCACATCTGAATTCCTTTGCTGATCCCACTCAGCCAGTTGTGCTCCACATGCAGCCAGGGCTGGAAGAATCTCATCAGGGTTATCTTCCACTCTCCCATCCTGCAGCAGGATCAGCTACATGTAAAACTCTAGAAATATTTCTCCAATAAGTTCATAAATTCCTCCAGTGAGGTAGACTCCACCACCTTCTCAGGCATCCATCACTGTCTGAGAACAGCTGAAAAAGATCTGGGGACAAAAGTAGACCTGTTAGCTAAACCATGACCCAGAGGGTTTATAAAGTCTATCTACTTTGTTGATAGTCTGCAGGGAACTGTTTGCTTATCTCGTGTAATACTGAACTATACAAGGTTTCTTAAGCACATTATATACAGCTTATTATGAATATCATTGATTTCAGAAGAACACAGGGATGCTGGGCAGTGCCATCAGGAAAGAGATACTCACGTGCAGCAAGAATGACATTAATGTGTTTTTTCTTCTTCCTTCTAGGGATTTTTTGTTGCCATCATATACTGTTTTTGCAATGGAGAGGTAAGACAGCAGCTTCATTATTTCCCTCCTTCGTTGGGTTAGTTCCAAACACAGCTGGATGTGGATGCTCATCAGCACATTCTCACTTATTCTAGAGACTCAACCTTGTTTGGCACTCAATGAAAGATCTGTCAGTCCACATAGAAAGTCCATACCCTTGTTTTTGGTCATGTAAGACATCCGGGTCAATATGTTACCAATAAATGAGTTACTGGAAGTAGTTAATAGGGAGGGGGGAAAAAAAGCATTTTTTTTTTCTTTTTCCCAAAACAAGTGCTGTTTAGTGCTGCTTAATTTCAGATCTGTGGCAAGAAGAAAAGTGGACTGATAGAGTAGCTGCCTAACCAGCAAGCTCTTTTGATTGTCCAGGCTTTTTTGACCCTTTTTTCTTTTTCCAGAGTGACACGCTTTAATGTATTTGTTTCCATTAACTCCCTCCATGGCTGCAAACTAAGAAACTAGATGGTTAGCGGATGCACACCAGCAAAGAACAGAGCTACTTTCATGGCCCAGCATATGGCTGTCTTGACCTAAGTTGATGGATTTTAAGGGGCAAATATATTTCTTAGATTCTGCAGGATAAAAACTGAGATGAATTCCATACCGTAAGAGGAATTGATCTCATCCTAATTTTGGCCACCTAAGTCAGCTAACTCATTTCTAGAGGAAATTTCTAGAGACTCAAGCACCTCTGAAGGTGTTTCATCCCATTTATACATGATTCTCATGGTACATTGAGATGACTCACTCCTGGACGTGCTGCTCACTGTCCCTTAACCCTTAGAGAGAGTTAACTCACATTTTCAGTTAGATTTTTCCAGCCATTCAAGCTTCACAATGTCAAATAATTCATTTGGAAAGGTCAGATTTAATGTGAATTTACTGTTCTTTCCAATTTCACTCCCCAGAGAGTTTCTCACCCTTTATCTCTGTGGATACCATCTCCTTTTGATACTCTCTGCCTCATTCTCCTCCCACTCATGTTTTTTTTTTCCCCCCTCTTGTCTGTCAGGTCCAAGCAGAAATAAAGAAGTCATGGAGCAGGTGGACATTAGCACTTGACTTTAAAAGGAAAGCACGAAGTGGGAGCACAACCTACAGTTATGGACCAATGGTTTCCCACACCAGCATCACAAATGTAGCCACAAGAGGGGCACTTGCCCTCCATCTCAATACGAGACTTATACCAGGGACCCTCAACGGACACCGGAATTTGCCAGGTTATGTAAAAAATGGGTCAATTTCTGAAAACTCCATGCCTTCTTCTGGACCAGAGCAGTACAACAAAGAGGAGGAGTACCTGAATGGCTCTGGGCTTTATGATGGAGACAGACCCACAGTACTTGTTGAAGAAGAAAGAGAGACAGTGATGTAAAGAGAGGAGGAGGAGAAAAAAAATAAGCAAAAGGATGAAAAAGTTTCCTGGAGAGCATTTAGTGGGCAAAAGAATATCAGGCCACGCATGGGATGCCAAGGGTTTCCATACAGTTTCTCTGCTCTGTGGAACGAGAGGTTAAGTTATACGGGAAAAAATAAGTAAGCCACCGATGTGGCCAGCTGTCAATCACATACATTTACTCAGTGATCTAAGTCTCCCTGGTGTTAGTTAACAGAGGCAGGGCTATCGAGACACGTGCGCCTTGCTACCTGCTGAACAACAGAGATACTGAGAGTTCCCGACGGAGGGTTGCGAAGCAGCACGTGGTCCTTGGACCTCTCGGAGAGCGTGGGCAGCCAAGGAGGATGGGAGTCTCACCCAGAAAAACAAGAGTCTTGCGGCAACTGTTCAGTGCCATCTTCTTGTGAGGGTACAAGCCACCCTGGGCATCAGCATCTTCAGTTTGGTTTGCTCTTTCCCTGTAAGGTCTGCCTGGTAACACACACAACACCGACTGAGCTCCCTCGGGGGTCATAGCTGCCCGTTCTTGTAGACAAAGAGCTCAATGTGGGACAGCTCAGTACAACCGGTGGCATGTTCTTCCCTTGGGCAATCTCACTCTTTGGCAAAACAGTCCTCTGGGGTGGGCAGGGTTAAGAGCTTGTGGTTGCTGGATGCAGGGAGAAAACTATTCTGCTTTCCCTGACCTGAGTCCCAGTAGCAAGCCAGAAACCAGTGCAATTTTAGGATGGAAAATGTGGTTATCAGAATGTGCGATGTTTTTGTTCTTCCAGATGCAGCAGTGGAGAGGGGCCCACCAAGTGGGTTGAGGCAGGGTGGGGAATTTGCAGACCTTGGGTATGTGTGCCTGTGTGTGTGTGGCTAAAATCAGAGAGCAGCTAACTCAGCCTTCCCTTTTTTGTGGATGCTCATGGAAACAGGCTTTGGCCATTTTTAAACCTCTAAAACACTTCTCATTCTCCCCTTTGTATTTTCAGTTTCTTACTAGTCCAAACCCTCATGAGGATAAAGACTCCTTCAAAAATTTGCCTGTATCACCCAGAAGCACAAGCTGCTGGATACAGCCAATCTACCTTCATGAGATCCAAAGGCAATATTTGTTGGATAAAATCATAGAGATTGTTTGTGGATGGTCTCTCTCTGAACATCTTCTGAACTTTCCTATTCTTTGTGGTTTCGTCACACAGACACATATGCACACCGGGTTAGACTCTTAGCTGGTGTAAACAAGTGTAAATTCAACCAAAGTCACTGAGTTGGCTGAGAAATGCTCATATGAGGAAATGTTATTGCATTGCTTCTGAAGGGAAGCGCACAAGGAAATATCTCCTTCTTACAGGAAAGAGACCAGGAAATATTTTCTCACTGTGCAGAGTTTCCTTCGGTTTTTGCAAGGTGTACCAAATAGTAATTTTCTGGCATGCCTCATGCCATCAGCAGCAACAAAGAGGTACCATCCTCCTTGGCCAACAGTGCACAGTGCTGGGGTCTTTTCACACCAGCTGAGTAACCCCTGAAGGGTCTCTGCCAGTTTCAAAGCATGATGCAGAATCTCCCAGAAGTGGGAAATTAGGAACAATGACCAAATTTCCTATTGCAGCACGTGTTTCCCCAGAGGAAGGACTCTGGCTGAGCGGGTCCAAACTCTTTCTTCAGCCCCTGTCACAACATCGATATTCCCTTGCTGCAGTCCAGGAGTCAGCTCCTTCATGGTGCTTTTTTTGTTTTTTCTTCTCTTCCTTCTTGCCAAGTTTCTAGTACCTGAAGCATTTTGACCTCACCTGGTTGTTACTCAAATGGAACAGGAAAGAGATATTGGGAGAGTTTGCAGAAGTCCTTTAGGATGCAGATGGGGTCAGTGGGACAATCTACTCTCTATCCTGATCCTTTAGATGCAGCTGCTGGGTCACATCAAACAGCACTTCAGATACGCGTCCAATCAATGCAATCAGCTGGTCTTCTGTAGGTAAATTAAGGACTAACTTCCCTTAAACTCTGAAGAAGGTCAGGAAGAGTAGTTGGGATCTTCACTCTGTTTTCTGTGTCCTAAATCTTCTCTAAACAGCCTCTTGGGTTAGAGCCTGATCCAAAGCCTAGTGAAGTCAAAGAAAAAGAAAAAAACCCTCCCATCATCACCTCTGGGATTGGGTTCAGACCCATTAGGTGATGTAGTGGCTGAGAGGCAGTCCTGTCAGGCACTGAACACCTCTCCAACAGCTGCAGACACATATACCCAGAGAGGTGGTGGATGAACCATCCCTGGAGACATCCCAGGCCAGGCTGGACGGGGCTCTGAGCACCCTGAGCTGGTGAAGATGTCCCTGCTCATGGCAGGGGGGGCACTGGGGGAGCTGGAAAGGTCCCTTCCAATGTAAATTATTCTATGATTCCATGAGTAGGTCTTTAAAAGCCAGTATTTATTTATGGTGTTCTTTTATTCTTTTCCCTTTTGTTTTAATCATTAAAATAAGTCAAAACTCATCATAATTTTCCAATCATTAAAATAAGTCAAAACTCATCATAATTTTCCAACAAATGGCAGCTATTGTAATGTCAGGTTTTCAAAGAATAATCTTTTTTTTCATGCTCCCTTATTGTTGTTGTTACTCGTATACCAATAGTATTACAGAGAAGTTAAGTAATCTTGCAGGAGTCAGTTCCAGTGAAATTTTGGCATGGAGAGCTACGCAGCTCTGCAGAAATCTGGGTCAGCCCAGCTACACTCACTGATCACCTTTTCCCGCAGATGCTGGTGTGGCTTCTGGAGGGCAGAAGTTATTAACAATTGGCTATCAGAGTGTGTACAGCTGCGTCATTCAGCATCTCAAATGGCTGAACCACTGATGAGAGAGAACACTGAATATATTGGCTCTTGCTTTCCACCCTTCCAGAAGTACATTGTGCTTAAATCCTGCCAAGTAGATGCAATAACCCTCCTGATTTTCCCACTTGAAGATCTTTCTTAGTATCATTTCACTGCTGGAACAAAGAAAAAAACAAACTCCACCAGTGAGTCACTATTTGCTTGTGTTTGTTACTGAGATCTCAAGATTAATAGCATGTTTGACAATCACTTAGTGAATTTCAAGGAATTACCAAAGCCACTAAATTATTTATAAACAAATACAACACTCCTCATAAAATGCAGCCCTCACTGAAATGCATTCATCACTGGATTATTTCGTATAAATGTCTAAAAACTGTTGCTGAACATACATAAAAATTACATGCACAAGGGATGTGCAGGGGAAGAAAACTTTTCTTAATTCTTTCAATTACAAATCATACATAACAAATAATTTTTTCTTGGGTGTTCACATTCATGAATAATACTCGAGCAAAAATTGTGACAATGCTGATACTAAAACAGGGGAATAATTCTGCCATTAAGGCATGGCAGACTAAATGTTTGTCAAAGCCTGTTCCTATCTTTCCTGGGCTGATCACAAACTCTTGATAGAGTGTATGGGCTATGATCCAAGCTAGAGATCCAAGGATATCCTTCACTGATTTTAGTGAGGAAGGGGTCAAACCTGTGATGTCTAGAAACAGAGAAGAAACCACAATTTGCAGTTGTGATTTGCCCTGGAAGAGCGAGCGGAGTGGTCCTGCTGGTTCTTAGTCAAAGCCTCTAGTTCAGAGTGGGTCACCTTCTCTGTCTCCATCAAAAAGAGATGCAGCCAGTTCTCAAGGACAGTTTATCCCCATCCAAATGTCTGAGTCCACCTTGGGTGACAGTTCCACTCCTGTCTGATTTACTAGTGCAAACGTAGCCCCTGAAGACCACAGAAAACAAGCCTGGTGAGATGAGAACGCATTTGTCTGTGAATCATCCAGTGACCACTGCAAACCCTGCAGGTGGGACACGGTTTGTGCCCATCCTGGTTCAGATCCAACATGGGATGGTGGAGCAAAGAGAGCAGATTGCTTTGGGGTTGAAGTGCAGCAAACAGGTAGGCAGAGAGAGACTTCCTCAAGTTTACTTCAGGGAGGAGGCAAAGGTCTCGAGGAGCTGGTTGCCTGTATTTTTGTAGTTTTCCTTCCGCCATAGCACCATCTTTGTGCTTCTTCCCATCCTGTAAAGCAACTGGCAGCACTCAGGAGTCCTTATAGACCCTCCTAATTCGATTCCAGCTGACTGGTTCACATGTGGAGGAATCTCCTTGCCCAGTTTTTGGATGGATGTCCTCTTCTCCAGCGCCACAGAGATCTTGGGTTTGGGCAGGGAACCTCAACCCCTGGCAGGTTCATCTCATCATACCATCCCAGCACCTCTTCTCTTCCTACCCACAACAGCACAGTTGACTTTTCCTCTTGAGTTCTTCCCACTTGATCAACCTCTTTTCTGAATGGACACGGAGCTGTTAAATGTTCCTCAGCCTTGTGCGTCAGAAGGATGACCTTTGGCAGCAACCTTGTCCTTTCTGCTTTGTCTGGATATGTGCAGACACGTGTTTTTACACCTTCTATATACTGCTTGGTCTTGGTTCAGATGAGATCATGTCTTGTCCTATTCCTCATCATTCCTCAACATCGCCTCTTCTTGTCTGAGACATATCAGAGCCAAAATCAATGCACAAAGATCTCCCCAAATGGAACTCTTCAGCCAGAGACTGGCTTCATCTATCTGTTTATGGGCAATTGGCTGAAAGTTGTAGAATATTGACAGTGCTGGTAAGAATTTTCCATTTTTTAAACTGCAAAAATACATTAAGAGGGAAGCTCTCCAATTTTTACTCATCTTTACTGTTTCAACAAACTCAGTGGCCTGCTTTTTAAATTTTAGAATCTGATGTTTCAAAAAGTTCAGATGCTTCAGTCATAGGTGGGGTTGTCTTGCTTTTTCACTGGTTGAATGTTCTGCACATCTTCCACCTGGAAAGCTCCAAGCAGAATTACTGACGATGAGGACAGTGGTCAGTATATGCCTTAACTCATCTGAATATCTTACTGTGGTCAATGACTCTTTCACCCGAGACAGGACTGCATGAAATGAGAGAAAGCGCTTTAAGAACTGACCTTCTAGGTCAAATCTTTCAATGTGCAAGCTTCATTCTGAACAGGTTTGCGGTTTGATTTTTTTCTGTTATTACTTTTACTGCTATTGCTGGTGGGCTACCATGTTCTAAAAGGTGAACAGAGGATATATATGATATCCCTGGGCAGCTACAGAGCTTTTCAAGCAGCCAGTGTGATTTTCCAGACAGATGAGATTTTCTATCCCATTCCTCCGGGTGTCTTGAAATAATAATAATAAAAAAATATTAAATTGAAAAGGAAATGAGTTTGTGAAAGACCTTATAAATAATTCTCCATCATGATTGGCCATGCCTCCCTGGATCTGCCTGGAAAACATAATAGTTTATAAATCATCTAAGTAAAATAAAGAGCATGCCCATCTCTACAGACATCCGTTGGAAGGTCATTCTCCTGATTTTGCCCATGGAACTGAAAGGTTGAACCTACCAGAAAGTAAATACTCTTGTTCCAAAGGAATATTTTGTTTTCAGCCAGCAATTCCTGCCATCTGTTTAAAAATTTTGGGGCTTATCCTTTTCTACCCAAAATGTTTTTGTGGTCTCTCATAAAATCAAAACTCAAGCTTAGCTTCTAATTAAAGGCAGGAGGGAAAAAGAAAGCAGGGCTGAGTTGTTGCAAAAACACATAATTAACTGAACAATACTAAAACATAACACCACCACTGCGATTCTAAAAAACGTTACCTGGGATGTTCAGATTGAATTTGGTTTCATTCAGAGAAAAAAAAAAAAAAAAAAAAAGACAAAAGGGGAAAGAAAAAAAATGCAGGTGACCAGGCCACTTTTTTTTATTTAATCAATAATGCTCAGTTGGCTGGAACGTTTGAGCCAGAAATCTGGTCTCTTGTGTTTCCATGTGCTCCTTGGTCTCTCTGTAGGAAACCTCCCACAGGCCATTGAGAATGAGTTGGGATGGGCATGCGACCCAGAACCCACCTTTGCCTATGACCAACTTCTGGTCATGTAAAGCTCAGAGACATCAAGCAATCTGGTGCTGAAACAGAAATACTGTTAATGTGCTTCATTTAGTTGTTAACCCCAAATTAATTTGCTGTCTGTATGTCAAGTCTTGTAATGGGCAAAGGGTGCTCTAATCAGGGTGCTTCTTTACTCAGTGCTAATAGACATCTTCACTCTTTGGTCTGTTGGTGCTTCAGGACATTTTAGAGCAAGTATCTTCAACTGAGGGTCCAGTAGTTGAAGCTGGGACTGAGACGTGATCTTTTGGCAGTGCTGACCCATTTCACCTGCAGCATTAGGCTGGGTGGTGGACCAGCAATCACTTCAGGTCTTTGAGGACGCTTGTGTCTAGCAGGTAGAGAAGCCCACAAAAAGGACACCAGCAAGGTGGCCAGCATTGCCCTCTATCTCAGTCCCAAGGTCAGGTTGGTTGGAGTCCTTCTCTACCCTTAACTCCTTTTTACCAAACCGGTCCTACAAAACAACCCCAAAAACCTATTTAAAGAACTCGGTTAAGCATTTCATTTTCCCGTTTAACTGGATGCAGTCTTGGGTGTTTTTTTATGGCTCAAAGCCAACCTCAGCTCTGTTTCAAAATGAATCCCAAGCATCAGGATGGGAACATGATTTGCTCAGATCAGCTGCACAGTGCCTTCATCTCATCGTACCTACCACACCAGGTTCAGAGCGCAGGTCCCCCAGCTGAGGCGGAAGGTCACTCTGTCAAAATAGTATTTTATTTTACATGAAAAGGTCACTGAGAGCAAGAAAAGATTTCCTGTCTTTACGTCACACTTAAGAGTGATTATAAACAATAAAATAGTAATTATAAGTTATCCTTTGTTTATTTTATCAGATTCTGCTGAGTGCTCTGGTGTGGTCTGTTCAGCATCTGGCTTCTCCCAAGTGAAGAAAGTTCTCTGTGGTGGACAGAAGAAGTATAATGAGTGGACAGTCACTTGAAGCCAGTATCTATGACAGGACAGTTGGAAACAGTCCTGATGTTGATTTTACATTAGTTGGCAGAAGGCAGGAGCTACTCCACTGAAGTTAATCGAGTTAACTCGGTCTAATGCCAAGGCAAAACAGATCTGAATCTAGACCACAGTTCAGGACTCATGTACAATTTGCATAATGGAATTAAAACAAAGCTTCCAACTCTAGCTACAAAAATGCTCTGCTGAGAATTAGAGATCTGGCTTGCTATTTGGGATTAAATAAAAAGACATCCGAGGCATCAGCTGTCACATAAAACAATCCCATTTTATCTGTTCCTGTCCAGATTATCCTTTTCTCCCCACTGCCATACACTGTGGTCACTTAGTCACACTCATCTGTTTCAAGTGGTAGGGATTTTTCTTAGCCTCATCCTTCTTTTCTATCCCACTTGTACGTGAACTCAGATCCTCCAAGTTTTCATACTGTCTTCCAGGTTCAAGCCAGCCCCACAGTATACAAAGTTCAAGATAATATCAACATTTTGCCGGGACTTGGGAGGCAAGTGAGGAAAAGAATGTCACAGGGGAGCATTAAAAGAAACATCAAATCAGGTTCCTCTGAAATCTTTCCCATGAACCAGCGAAAGGTTTGCAAACCTTGGCACAGTATTTCATCCTCCAACTGAACTCACTCATGTTTTGCTCATAGAAGACCTTTGGACCTGTAAAGCTCACACAATGTCTTTACACTGGCTTGAGAAGGTTCACCGCTATTAAATATTCTTGTTATTTTAAGTTTAACATTCTGATCTTCTCATGTGGTTCCTGCATCTTTCTCTAGGTTGGTACATTACTGCTGCTGCAGGGCAAACTTGCAGAACTGTCCCTTGAATTTATGTTTTCATCTGTGGCATGTCATCATTACTGTACCCATCTGGGGCCATCTCCTCTCTGACCGCATCTCTTGGTGGCATTCAGTCCTGACGGGCAACGATGCTGCTTTGGAAGGGAGCCAAGGCAGCGTTTGCAAGAACAGAATGCAACAAGCTTTGTCCTAATTCAGGAAGGATTTGCAAGACTCCAATGAGGCAGGGCAGTGCTGCAAATCAGCTCAGAGGCTGGCAGGGCCCAGGAACAGAAGAAGAAGTTATGGAAGAATTGACCCAGGTGACCATGAGTAATTAGGAAGTCTTATAAATCCGGCTTCTTTTCAGGCAGACCTCCTATCCAGCACAGATTTGACTGAGATGGACTCTTGCATAATTGTGCTTTCTCGTAAATAAGGGAGATCTTTAGAGAACAAATGGGGAAGTTAACAAAGTGGGCACAACTTCATTCTCTTCTTCATCCTCACCGGCACTTTTTCTTTATTTATTTCACCTGAAAAAAAGTGGTATATTAGAAAAAGCTCAACATGAGAACCTGGGATTCAGACCCATTTCTCTTGGGCTCCACAGAGTAGCTTCACCCTGTGACTGTAGCAATTGTTTTCCTGGCACATTAACTAAGGAATTTAATGGAATTTTATTATCTTCCTCAGACTGAAGGTAAATGATTCTGGGCTAGTGGTGTGGTGTGCAACAACACACATGTGCTGGCATCAATTTGGGATTAAACCCTTACCCCGTGAAAATCAACACCAAAATGTCTGTTGATTTCCATGGAGCGGGTTTCAGCCATAAAAACTGAAAGGGTAATGATTCCAATAAACTACCTCCCCTCTTCCCAAAACCTTACTTCCCACCCGTACTTCAGAGTGTTGTTTTGCTTAAGATCAATACCACTAGAGGACCATCAAGAGGTAGATGATGATCTGAGTGGCAGTCTCCTCTCCTGAAACACTTCACAAGTGACAACATTAGGCTTTTGTATTGGTATCAGTTTCTACATGTGGGTATTTAGGATGTGGTAGATATTTGGCTAGAAAAAGGCATGGGATTAAAATATTTGAGACAGGTGGGATTAGTGTGCACTGGGTTTCCAAAATGCCCGAGGCCTAGATCCTCTGAAATAGTATCCATGTGAAAGACTGCTTAAAACAAGCTTAAACGTGGGGTGTTCTCCAAAAAGACAGACCTCAGGTACCTAAAAGAGAAGACAAAACCAATGACTTCACCAGGGAAGCAGCATCTATTTAAACCAGAGCATTACGACAGGCATAAGCCCTTCTAAATTTAAAGCTGGGTGTTTCTTGCCAGGCCATGCTTCTACCTTTTCATTTTTTCTGTGTCTAAATTAATCATTATTCTTTGAGGGCTGCAGGAAAGGATGAACGAGAAGCCATCTGTCATTAGAGGTGAAATGTTTTAAAGGATGGGTTGCATGAGGTATAGCAGGTGGGAAATCAGGAAAAATCGGTGGCAGAAGAAGAAGGGCAAGCATAGTCAAATACCCTCACCCAAATCCATCCCTGTGTTCAGAAACACTATGTCAACCTCTTGCCATCTGCATGAGCTGGGGCATGCATGAAAAGACAGACCTGCTCCTAAAACTCATTGCATCATCTCAGCAGCTTCAGGGTGACCCAGCCATGGTGGCCACCAGAAGTGACGGGGTCTGGGCATTAGAAAAAGGACTCAGCCATTCCCAAAAATCTGCCAGGCTCTTCCCAGGGAGTCTGTTTTCAAGATCATTTCAAGCTCATTTTCTCTAGTTTGAGCCCAAGGCAAAGGAGCTGGGGTCTGTTCTTCCCCCTCCAACAAGAGCGGTTTCACTGAAGTGGTTTTTAAGACCTTATTTCACTTCAGAAGACTAACAAAATGAAAAAATATAAATAAAGGACAAAACTGTGATTTCTTTGTGTGTGTTACTGGGACATTGCTTTGTGTGTGTCATCAGGCAGGCATTTGGTTTACATTCCTCCACTTCTGCTTTCTGTATGGACCAAAGTAATGAGCGGAAAATGACAAACCACAGGTGTATGTAAAAGGGAATTGAAATAAAAAGAAACCTTTATTGATTCTCATGAAATATTTCCTCTGTGTCTTTTCCTGCCTATACGTCTCAGAGCCTCAAACCCTTGGATGGACATGGGGTAGGTATTCCTCTGAGTTCATGAGGAAGGAGCTTCATGAGCTCCTCCAGTTCATTAAGGACACAGAGAGATGGCAGCGAGCTACATCTTCCCTTTGGGAAGACCTTATACAGGTTTGCTTAGATAGTCACGTAAGTTTGTGGCTGTCAGGAGCACCAGGAACAAACCTGGTCAGCACCCATTCAGCTGATTTACTGAAGCTAAAATTTAAGGCCTTTCCTCCCAGAGTTTAGTCGTGATACTTCTTTTGATGCAAGAATGTGCTTTGCACAGGAAGAACTGGGCAAAAGTGTTCCTTGCCCCAACATTTAGCACATCGCATACACTCTGCACAAGGTGTAACCATTTTCTGCTGCTTTAAATGGATAAACATTGAATGATTTGACCCAATTTCACAAAGCACCCATGTCCCAGCAGCAAGGAGTGGGGACACTGCTCCCTAAAGGCAGTTGCACAAATGCTTGCTCCCAATGGACCTCCACAGGCCTTTACTGATAATTAAATGGGTTACTGTATAGATTGTCTTCATCCCATTCATTGACTTCAACATCAGCATCAGATAACATCCAGGAGAACAATCACACTCTACAAGGTGTTGACCCTTATGGAACTTCTCACACTTCTCCTGGGGAGTGTCTACAATATCACTTTGGTGTGATGCAGGAGTGACTCCCATCCCATTCCCATGGTTTATAAACAAGAAAGCTTTGCTCACAGGTTCAAACCTGAACTCTGGACCTTGCTAGAGATAGGCCAGTTATAGCCCAAATCTTGGCTTTCAGACGGGCTTCCTTTCACCTAAATGGATAGGAACAGGACAGAGCACACCACAGCCTATCCAGCTCCAGGTGTCCTGGCCCAAATTATTCCCAAGCACAAAATAGGTGACTTCAAACACAACACAAGCTGGTAAATGACCAACCATGAGGATAACAGTTGCTTAGGTGATCAATAACAGTAAGTCTGAGCCTGCCCCTCATCTCACATTAAACTGAGCATTTCCTGCATCATTTGCATTAACTCTTCATGGAGTAAAAGGGTGCATGGCAACTCCCTGGCCATGGCCCTAAATATCAGCTGGAGGAAGCAACAGAGAATTGCAGAACAAAAATAAAGCAGTGGCAAAAAGGTAAACTGGACAAATCACCATTTTCCCTGTCCCTAGTCCCGAAGCACAGTGCGTGCTAGCTCTATTGTTCTCCTAGAGTGGCTGCAGTGGCTATTTTGAGGGATGTTCTCATGTCACCTGATACACTCCCAGTATCAGTGTCATGAGGGGCATCTCGTTCCATTCACAGCTATGTGATGCCTTCATCCAGCACAGCACAAACAATGCCGGGTGGTTCCCTGGAGCACGAGCACATGTTGCTCCCCGCAAGTATGAAATATAATCACAGTGAAATCCAACTGGTGGAGACCTTTTTCAAGATGTCATCCCCACTGGCTAGACTGCTCAGCACTCTTTGGACCTCAAATCATTCCTCCTATAGACTTCTACACTCATTTAATCATTCCAAAATGAAATTATTTTAGAGACTCCACAACTAAGGACTCAATTTTTGTTATGCACAAAGCCCAAATTAGTGGCAACTCTTACTTCCTGAAGTCTTACATGAGACTGGGGCCCTCCCATGCTCTACAAGCTGTGGATTAAACCAGTTGATGCCACCTGCCCGCATCCTGCATTGGTGGTTCCACAGCACCCAGCTGCTTTCTTCCCAGGCACCATCAACCAGAGGAAAATGTGACTTTTTGCACCATCCCAAAGGTTTCTGGAGTAGCTTGTGTAACAGGTTCACAATGCTCAGCTGCTGGGCACAGGTGAAGCAAGGGTAGCATGGGATGTTGGCATCTCCCGTGTTGATGTCTAATGTGGTAGAATCATTTTGGCCATGAAGCAGAAAGGAAGATGATGAGCACGGTGGGAAGTTTTCCTGCAGAGGACTGGTGGTGCAAAGAGCTGGCAGAACAAAGGTGAGCTGGGTGCATTCTGTCTAGGGTTGTGCCGAACTACAAACGTAACCTTCTCCCAGTGAGCTCCTAAGCATATTGCCAGATACTCAGCCAGTCTACTCCCACCCATCCTGCCAGAAGTCCCTCTGTTAAGGTTTCCCTCCTTCGACTCTTTTCTGCACTTTGAGCCAACAGCCCAACCCAGCCAGGGCCAAATTATCATACAATCATAGAATCCCAGAATGGTTTGGGTTGGAATGGACCTTCAAAGCTCATCCAGTCCAACCTCTGCCATGAGCAGGGACATCTTCACCAGCTCAGGTTGCTCAGAGCCCCGTCCAACCTGGCCTGGGATGTCTCCAGGGATGGGGCATCCACCACCTCTCTGGCCAACCTGGACCAGTGTTAGATCAGACCTAAATGCCTTTAGGTGCAACTTAGATGTACCTGGAAAGGCAGGTAGTGATGCTGCATCAAAGACAAATAAACAAACTAAGTATAGATTGACATAAAAACATGCATTTTTTTTTTTCACCATGAGAAGCAGAAGTTTCAGTTTGCTGCTCACTGAGCAATTGGCAGTTCCTAATCTCTTCATTTCTCTCTCGAAGAACAAAAACTTTGCAAAGAATTTTCCATTTCTCCCTGCTCCACTGAATGCCATGAAGATTAACAAGTAATGTTAGCTCCGCAGAAGCACCTTCATCTGCCCATGGAAAACAGAGGGCATCTAAGCAGCCAAACTTTGAGCAAGAAAAAGAAATTAAATCCAAACTATGTCTGTTTGGAAGCAATACCCTTTTGGAGAAGAGAAGGATTGATATCTGCCAAAGTGCTAACAGCTGGTTTTTATATGCAGTACTGTATAAATTTTCTGTAGAAGGAACACTGGATGCAACAATGGTGAATGATTTATCTGAAGCAGCAGGTGTATTGCAAACCACGTTTCAAGCTCTTTTGTGTGTGTGTGGTGAGGGAGGAGGGCTTCATCCAGTGGTAAATCGTGGCCACCTATGCAGTAGGATGTGAGCCAACTAGGCTATGTGGGGAGTCTATCTGGAGTATATCTATCCCTTCCAGCATCAAAATAGCTCATGTAATACTTGTTGAATGTGCTTTATGGCCTGCTTGGGAGATAGCAACATATTTCAATCACTATTGTAAAGCAGGAACCTGTAATTCAGATTTTTAAAGACCACTCATTTCTCCTTGATGCCCAGTTCCTACCAGTTCGAGAAGGAACTAAATGTAGGGTCCCTTCCAAACTTGAATGTCAAGCTTGTTTTTGCAAGGCCTCTATCTCCTTCCAAGTTCTCCCCAATATTGCTGCAGTCCTTCCTCTCTCCTGAAGGAATAAGCAATCCTGGAGAATGTCAGCTCACCACAAGTTGAACAAAACAGCCCTCATACTATGATTAACCTTTTTGGAGGAACCATGGCATTACTCTGTATACAAAGCCAGTCTAAAGCAGTGGTATCTCCAACAGCTTGAACTGCTCCTTTTCAGCTAATAAACTGAAAAGCTCATCTGGCACATGAGATCTAGCGCCGTGGGAGAGCCCAGAAGTTAGGCTGTAGCTGGGAGAACGTTCCCATGCAATTGTAGGAATTATTTTTTACCCATCACAACTCCAGATAGGAAAAGCCCAAGCCAACCCTCTGACCTCCCTCCCCTCCCATGTCTAGATCTGAGTGGTCAGCAGTGAATATCAATTATTTCTACAAGGCAATGGGGTCACAGAACAGGAAAGGAACCCCTGATATTGAAAACACATGAGATACCATTCTTCCAAACAGAAAGGAGGGAGTCATGTCTGAATAGGGGAGATATCACTGACCAGATGCAAACTCAACTCTTCCTCATGGTTTTGTTCCCACCTAACAGGAGATAATTGCAGATACACTGAGAGTTCAGTCAGAAGACCATATCTACAGACAAAGTGCTGTAGGAACCTGAGGGGGGACCAAGAAAGATTTAGTTCACATATGAAGTAAAATCTCTGAACATGAGAGTCCTGGAAGCATCATAGTACTGAGGTGAGATGAAGAGAGCAGGAGAAAGCATGAGGAGGAACTAAGTGAATTAATTACCAGGACGAGTTCCCTGGAACAAGAAATGTTTTTAGCAAACATGAGCTTCTCAAAAATGTCAAGCCTCTTTGATTCACTTATGTCTAATCCTGAGGAACATCTTGTTTAAATCACACACATCACAGCCAGACCCTGTACACCAAGTAGATCAGCAAAATGCCACTGACCTCCAAGGGATGATGTTGATCTACACAGACACACCACAACTTCAGTTGGCAGGGAGGTACTTAGGCTACTGTCTAGGATATGGTATAGGCAAAGAGAGAAAAGATTTAAACTGGAAAATGTATGTGGCATGAAGCAAGGTCCTTGCTGGTGAATGTAATCCTGGTAAAAGAGGGTAGAGTGAAGTCTTGCTGAAAAACTTCCTTCCTGATTTTATAATCACAGTGTGGTTTGGGTTGAATGGACCTTCCCACCTCCCCAGTGCCACCCCTGCCATGACAGGGACATCTTCACCAGCTCAGGTTGCTCAGAGCCCCATCCAGCCTGGCTTGGGATGTCTCCAGGGATGGTTCATCCACCACCTCTCTGGGTACCTGGGCCAGGCTCTCAACACCCTCAGTGTAAAAGATTTCTTCCTCATGCCTAACCTGAATCTCCCCTTTTTTAGATTAAACCATCATTCCTTGTCCTATTGCAACAGGCCCTGTTCAAAAATCTGTCCCTGTTTCTTACAGGTCCCTTTTAAGTACTGGTCAGTTCATCATGAGCTGCTGAATACACTTTGGGGATCCTTGTCCCATTTTGCAGTGTGGAAGAGGTGTCTCCCTGCCCCAGAGCTCTCCTGTTGTCCCCAAATGAAGACTGCAATGAGCAGATACACCTGGAGGCTGAGCTAGTGAAGGCATTCACAGGAGATATACCTGTCAGCAGGACCTCAGATGTTCACAAGCTGTATGAAGCATTTTCCTTTACATTTACCCCTCCTTACTTTTTCTAGACCTACCTCTCAGAGGTCCAACTGGACTAGGCACAGTCTGAAATTCCACCACCTTTTGTTTTCAACCTGGATCTTCACAGTTATGCTTCATGTCATGCAGCTTTAGTACTAAGAGAGGTGGGTGCAGGTCTCCCATGCCGATGGTCTTTGACACAGGCTCCACTTCGTTCCCCTCTCTAACAAAATCCCAGACCTTCTCCTCCGATTCCTGAATGAACCAGGCAAAGGTAGTTGTAGAGCTGGCGGGTTCACATTGGGGAGTATTTGGAGAAATATGCAGCACATTACTTTTTGTACTAATAAAACAGCAGCTGGTATTTTATTATTAAATGACTTTTTTTTTCTTCCAACATTACATAGCTGGATGCTGATGCTGTCTGTATTTCCTTGATCTGTATCTACATTGTAAAATGTTATTTTCCTAAATGGAGGGTGCTGCTGTTTCTGGTTACTTACAAGGAAACGCTCGTGACTGCCATGAATTGTGCCCTGGAAGTGAAGAAGGGAAATCTGGTAAACCAGACCACAGAATATAGAGGACCTTCAGAGTTTCTGTAGGTGACCCCGTTGTGTAAATTCACTCAAAAACTCATGAAACATTGCTTAAAATTAGCCAGCTTGCCTGCACTCTTGATAACTGCTTTGGATCAACAATTCAGAGTCAAGTCTATAAAACATGATCTCCTATTTTGCTTTTTGGAAGAAAAAAGATCATATTATATTTGACTTCAGGTTAGACTTGAGTCGTGTTTAGTTTTTCTCCACAGCCATGAAGACTGGAAATTTAATTTTGGTTTTGAAAGAAAGTTGGCTTCTCTGGTAACCACAGGACTTTAAAAGTGGAGTCCTGAGAGGGAAATGCCAGCGCTTGGGAAACCTGCAATAAACTCATAAGAGGAGCGAGAGTTATTTGGGGGAGTGTCTGGCAAGAAAAAGTTGAAGGGAAAGAAGACACAAGTCTAGTCCAGAGGGATCCATCCAGTCCAACACAATTATTCTTGTTTATTATTGTGCACATTTTTCTAGTCAGCTCCTATCTGTCGGCATGATGCCACTGAGTCCTAATCTGCACAGTGAGGAAAACATGTCTTTGTTGCGTTCTGAGTCATTTCCCTAGACAAAAGTATCTGAGTTTTTTGGGAACGGGGTCTTACGTTTCTGCAAAGAAATAAAAAGTTAGACATCTGAAATGCTGCAAAAGGCACACTGTAAATACATCTTTCCCTCAGTCCCCCAGCTACTTACAGCAATGGTCACCTTCTCTTGGATTGTCCTTCGCCTTCTCTTGGATTTAGCTCAGTCCTGCATTATTCATTCAACCCACCACCACCAAGATCTTCCCTTATCTTGTTACGGGTTTGAGGTAAAGACTGTTTCATAAATCTTCACATGAATCTGACATCTTCCTCACATTCAGCATAAAGGTGGTAATCGACCCAAAATTCATTCCACGCTGACAAATACGCACTGGGACTCAGGGGCAGAAAGGTCTAATTTATCTTGAGTGCTTCCTCAAAATTCATTGGCTAGGCCAGGCCTAAATTCTGGTTAGAGGGGTTAGGTAGCAATGTAGGTGTTCAGAGGGTCAATACGTTATGACTACATTGTCCCTTGACATTACTCAAAATTTAAGTAGGATGGAGAAACATCACAACCTCTCTCCGGAGTACAAGGCTGGATGACTTTAAGCAAAGCTGCCCCATCAATTTATCTTGGCCAGCCAGAGGCCATCATATCCCCATTAGGCTTCTTTTTAGCCCTGATGCTTTGCACAATATCTTTTCAGGGAGAAAGGAGTGCCTCTGGAAATTTTAGTGTGACACTCATGGTTGGTTATTACACCATGTATGCAATTCCCTTAGACCCATAAGCCACAGATAGGGATAACCAGCCAACGTGAGGAAAACAGTGATATATACATGGGTAATGAGACTGGAAGCAGTTAAAGCAGTTTAAAGCAGTTGTTTTACAGGGATGTGAGGCTGAGGTGAGATGGCTTCAGCTCAGAATGAGACCTTCCTGGGACTTCTAAAAATGTCAGAATGGCCAAATTCTTGGCCAAGGCTTTTGTGGTAGTCCATTTACACTAAGCCATGTGATGCCTCTGTATATCTTCCCTCCATGTATCTTACCCTCTCTACATGCATATATATAAATATATGTGCGTGTGTGTATGCACATATGTATAGGAAAACATGTATATATACATCCATCCATCCACATATCTTCTTAAACCTTAGACAGTTTCCTCCAAGAAGGCCCAGGCCCAAGGAACCAAGAGGATACAATAGCAGGTGGCAAGTCTTGAAGAGGCTCATTATACGTTTGTTACATACCTGTAGAATAATTTAAGTTGGAGAGGACCTCCAGAGATCATCTGGTCCAACACCCTGCTCTAAGCAGAGCCAACTTTAACATCAGATCCAACTTCAAAGTGTGTTCAACACCACGTTCTCTTGAGATTTGAATAAATCCAGGAATGGAGATTCCACAGCCTCTCAGTCACTGTTTCATTTTCTGACCACTGTTACCATAATACTTTTTTATTTATTTTTCTGGTATCTAATAATACATTTCTTGCAACTCAAATTGATTGTACATCACCCTTTCAGCTCCCCTTCAGTTTTCAGTGTTTCTCATTTATTTTAACAGGGAGCTGTTAAGAATAAACACTGCCTATTGCGAGGAGACTACAGGAGAGGTTTTCAGCACACCAGAGCACCAATGTCCAGTTCAACTGACTGGAGGGGTCTCATCCATAGAGTGCTTAAAATGTTCTTTCTGTAATGTTTATTCAGTCTGATTGGTAGAATTACTATTATTATTGTATAATCATCACTTTCCTCTGTGTCACAGTGAAGACACAAGAAGAGCAGCCTGACACAAAGAGAGGAAAGCAAGCTCTGAGCAGGAGTTCTTTAGGGAAAGCTTTAGACTGGACACAAGGGGGACAGAGAAAATAGCTCTGCTTTACAATCGAGCTCCTTGCTTTTAACCATCAGAAAGAGATGCCATCAGGGCCCTTCCTTGGGTTTGTCACTGCTCCAGGGCTTCACCTGTGTGAGCTCAGATGCCTTGAAGGACCTTGCTAGACTTCTACAGATTTTTTCTTCATGGGGGAGCACTTGGTGCCTCAATGTACTGAGGGTATCATGAACAGAACAGACTCCTACAGACTCAAGTCATTGCTTACTTTAGCTTTTGAAGCACAGCATGATTCCAAAAAACAGCTTCACTCAGCACAGAGCATCCTGTCTACAATTCCTCTCATGCAAACACAAATGTGAGAACCAGAAAACATCAAAGGGTTAACAATTTTAGGTCAACCAGTTTTACTGAGTGTTGTCCCTTTGGTGAGGCCATTTCTCTTCATAGGCAAGTTTTTCAGACAGTATCTGTCGCTTCTTCTGACTCAAACCACACTAACCCTCTGTTGTGGTTGCTCCTGGCCAGCCAAATCCCTCGTACAGAACGTTACAGCTCACGCTCCTATCTGCGCTATCTCTGCAGTTACGTGCTCTTACCTAAATTATGCCATTATTGGTTTCCTCACCATTGCTGAGTCTGGTTTTCAGCTCCCTTTGACTTAACACTATTGTTTTGCTCTTTGTCCTGTCTAAGCTTTTGCCCACAATTCTGTGTGGGATGAATTTCCAAAAATGCCTCTTGTGATATTGAAACAAAGAGAGTTGTCGCTCCAGATATACAGTGCAGACCTTGAAAATGTAAACCCCCCCATCTCCACATTGCCTTTGAGAGGATGAAGAAAGCGTTTACTATGCTGACATATGCATTATCACCCCAGATTTCCATTAACGCTTTGCTTATATGAATGGGGTGAGCTGCTCCTCTCCACACTTCAATTGCAAGCCCTCTGCAAATGCTGGCATGGAGCTAGATGAATAATTGGAGCTTTGGTTCAGTGGCTGAGTTGAAAACTGAAGAAAAACAGGAAGGAAATAATTCAGCAGACAAGATAAAAAGCTTTTTCACAATTACTTAATTCTGAACTTTCCATTTTGGCTCAACCTGAGAAATTTTGTTTGACACAAAACTCAATATTCCTTTTAATCCTTGAGTTAAATAGCCCTGCTGCTGATGCTTGAACTTTGATTTAAAGTCACTTTATAATGGAACATTCCACTTCTGTAAGACAAAAGCTGAAAATATTTATTTTTGAATGTCAAAGCTGTACAGCAGTTTGTCCTCAGCCCCATGTGGTGTCCCTGTGGGTTTAAGATGCTTTTATTCACTGTTGAGATAGGGATTTTTCTGTTCAGGGTGTCTGATACAGTGGGAAGGCTGCCCTACCACCTGCCAGAGCAATATGTTTACAGCGTGAACGTGTGAGTGGGTGTTTCATGACTTGCAAATACAATACAAGCTTGTGTGGGCACACAATTTGTGCTGAGACAGCACCACAGAACGGTGCCAAACCCTGTGCACTCAGCTGGCACTTTGCAAGACACGCAACGCATAAAGAGCTGAGGAACAGTAACACATTCCATGTCTCCTACACGTGCAAATTATCTCCCAGAAAGTTTAAGATAGACGCGGTACACTTCATTGCCCATACAGACCAGACTCAGATGAGCACAGGTAGATGGTAGCCCTGTATGCATCATCAAGGCCATGTCCACTTGGACCACAGCTGAATCTGGCCTCTGGTGGATCCATGGAGATCCTGTTCACTGGTAGCTCAACCCCATGGGTCTCCTGCGGGGACTTGGACTTCCAGCCTTGCTTTGGGTTCATCTCAAATAGCCATTAATTACCCTATTTCTCTGATAGTCCAAGCCCAGGAGGTAGCAAGGATGCAGAAAACCACATTGAAACACAATTCTGCACTTCCCAACATAGCATCTGACCTTCATGGACATAACTCGGGTTATCTAATGTCCCATATCCCTGTGTGACAACCTTATTGCACAATCCCAAAGAAGCAATGAAAATAAAAATAAATTTAAAAAAAAAAAAAAAAAAAAAAGCCCAATCCATTCTTTTCTCTGTCCATGAACCTTTTTTCTGACGAGAAAAGAAGTTCACTTTCCTGGATGGTGTTTACAGACTTTGTTGAGCAGTATAGAGTCTGGAGGTGGCATCACAAATTCCACACGAATTTGCTGGTCCATAGACCAGAATACGTGGGTGTGGCAGTTGCACATCCACCTGAGATCTGGAGCCTTCAATGGGGCAGTTGACGGCTCTTTCGCGCCCCACTGTGCCTGTCCCCACGTACACAGCAGGGTGGTACCAAGGTGTTGATGGTCACATCCTCCACTGCCCCGGGGCAAGGTGACTTCACCTCCACCAGCTGGCGGGGCAGGACGGGTGGGACCCTCAGTAAATTGACAGGGTCCTTAATGGGACCCTGAGTCAATTGACAGGGTCGTTGGCAGAGGAGGTGCCCAGAGTAGCTCCAAAGCTTCTGCACCATGTTGTCATGCCCACAGCCAGATCTGACCAGACTATAAAACGGGGTCCCCCACTGGACCTTTGGAGTGGTCTTCTTGGAGCAGTGGGTCTGTGAACTGGAGCCCTCTTCTTAGATTGGGACATTGTCTGAGGAGACTTCCTGGGATTGAGAGCATCTCACCTCCTCATTTGGGTGAGTGGTTGTTTACTGGATATATCCTTGAATGAGTCCTTGCCTAACCAGGCAAGTGAGAGTCCTCGCTTAACCCAGGAAAGTGATTATTTCTTGTGGGTACCCTGAAGTCAGAGGGCTCTGGTTTTGTTTCTTGTGAGAGTGTGTGTGCATGCACGCTGTGGATCCTCATTATTCTTATGTTATTGTACCCCAATAATCTCCTCAACTGATATCCAAACCTGTATTCTAAGTTGTTGGAGTGCTAAATAATTGTATAAACCTTGTTTCTAGTTGATTTATTGGCTGCACTTTTCCGGCTAGAATAAGGTCTGGTTTGGAACTTGTTGTCCACCTACAACTGACTTTGAGGTGCCTCTGTGACAGTGGGAAATGCCAGAAATCTTCCAAAAAGTTGTCTGCAGAGGACAGGAAGATTTGGGAAGGGTTTCTCCCGCTAGCCCTGCGCATTGCTTGAGCACATATTGCAATGCCATGGATTCTTTAAAACTTTCATACTTCCTACACTGTTTTCTTAACTTCAGTGTTTGTTCCTCAAGCTTCCTCCACTTCTACACTCATATTCCATTTATTAGCTTCTAGGTGAACTCAGATCCCCAACAAAAAGCACTACCTCAGTCTATTGCCTTCTAGGAAGATAAATGTCTGGCCACTGAAAAAAAGAAGTTCCACATACATTCCACATTTCAACATCCCTTTTAGATAGCATGGCCTGTTTGTTCAGTCTTCAGGAGATCTCAAAACTATTGTTTACACAGTTTAATACCCAAAAAAAGAGTCTCTTTCAATATTGATGGTTAAACTACTTCAGGTAAGCCAAAATATTCCACGGATCGCTTCTTCCTCTTTCATCCCTCAACTGCTTTCATTTTATAGTCTCTGTAGAGAGAATTAACATCAAGACAAGGAAATGTGTATCTTTCTTGTATTAGTCCAGGAGAACTACTCAGATTTGGGGCATATGATGCTGCCGGGTGGGAAGATGATCCCTGGGGAGCTGGGATTGCTCAGCCCACAGTGCTCATCACTTTTATGTCATTGGAAGGAAAAGTTCTTCTGAGGAAACTTGCCTGAACGATCTGAATATGCTTTACGAGCTGTCTTCTTCCCATACAGACATGCAGTCATGTGGGCTGTGATAAACACTCTGTCACTCATTGTGCAAGATTGTTGAGAAAAAAAAGATAAAGTTGAGAAGCCCAGATGCAAGTTTGGAGGATCTGAATTACCTTCCTGGCCTCTGTGGGTGACCCTCATCTTCTGCACCTTGGCTCCTCATCAGTGAGAGTCAAGAGGCTAACGGTGCAAGAACAATCTCCAAATTATTCAATGTGTACTTAGCACCAGTGAAACCCAACTGAAATTCCAGGAAGTGGAATTTCTTAATCTTAATCTTAATACCTTAGAGGAAGCAGCAAAGCAGGCATCCATTTTTTGAAGTTCCTTCAAAATGACCTTTACAGAGTAATGAACTTAATTTACCTCAGAAGGATGAGCTGTTTCTCGTGTGATTCAAAGCTGCAGCCAAGGGGATTACTGCCAAGGCAACTGCATGCACGGGTAATTCAGTAATTCCCTCCACAGCCTGCCTGTGAGCTAAGTCACACAGAATCACAGAATCAACTGGGTTGGAAAAGACCTCCGAGATCATCCAGTCCAACCCTTGGTCCAACTCCAGTCCATTGACTAGATCGTGGCACTAAGTGCCATGTCCAATCTCAGTTTAAAAACCTCCAGGGCTGGTGAGTCCAGCACCTCCCTGGGCAGCCATTCCAATGCCTGACCACTCTCTCTGCACAGAATTGCTTTCTCATCTCCAGCTTCAATTTCCCCTGACAGAGTTGAAGCCCATAGCCCCTTGTCCTATTGCTGATGCCTGGGAGAAGAGCCCAATCCCCACCTGGCTAGAACTGCCCTTCAGGTAGTTCTAGAGAGTGAGGAGATCACCTCTAAGCCTCCTCTTCTCCAGACTAAACAAGCCCAGCTCCCTCAGCCTCTCCCCATAGGGCTTGTGCTCAAGTCCCTTCCCCAGTCTTGTTGCTCTTCTCTGGACCCGCTCCAGCACTTCAATCTCTTTCCTGAGCTGAGGGGCCCAGAACTGAACACAACACTCCAGGTGTGGCCTCCCCAATGCAGAGCACAGGGGAAGGGTCACTGCCCTTGTCCTGCTGACCACGCTCGTTTGGATACAGGACAGGACACCATTAGCCTTCTTGGCCACCTGGGCACAGTGTTGGCTCATGTTGAGCTTCCTGTCCATTAGTCCCCCCAGGTCCCTTTCTGCCTGGCTGCTCTCCAGCCACTCTGTGCCCAGCCTGGAGCGCTGCAGGGGTTTGTTGTGGCCAAAGCGCAGGACCCAAATGTCTACGTGCAGACTCCGAATGTCACCAAGGTGTGCAAGAGCTGCGAACTAATAGCATACTTTATGATACCACTCACCTACTAAACGCCAGGTACAGGCAACAGAGGGAATTCAAGAGGTCTCAGTGTGATGGTGAACCAAAATAAAATAGCAGCTTTATTGAATGCATCCAGCTTGGTTCAGGGGTTAATGAAAGTCAGATGAAGATGTCAGCCCTTTCATGTGCTGCTGGCTGGGAGGTGGCTTCTCAAACAAAATCCTAGAGAATGTCACAAAAGAGGGTTTTTTGCAAGATACAAAAAAGCTGCAAGCAACTGCAAACCTCATGACTTTGCAAAAACAATTTGATCAGAAAATAAGGCTCATGTTCCTTCCAGTCTCCAAACTGACCACAGAGAGTGCACTTTGTTAAAAGCCAGGATGACTCCTAACAGAGGTTCATTTTTAATGATCTAATAGAGTACTAGAGAAAAAACTGAGAAACAATTTTTATCATTATTATTACTTTAAGTATGGCGTCAAACTCTCCCTGACTCTAAATTGGTGCAGTTCTGGGAACTTCAGCTACAGAATTGACTCACAGATTTTAATAAGACTCAGTACTCTTCCAGAAGATTTATTGTCATCAAACCAAATGGAGTCAGCACAGAGATGACTGTGAAATTGGAAGGACAACTGCATACATGAGGTCAGATTTGAAGATCTCGTTATCCTATCTTGCTTTAAACCCTACAAATCTATAAGAGGCTATTTCAAGGTTCTTATTATAGAGACATAACACTATTTATTTCTTTATTCTCTGCCCAGACATCTCTTTTACAACAAGTGATAAACAACCGGCCTTCATTACCATTTGATTGCATTACCCTTTGGATCAAATCCAATTATATGAGCATCTTCCTTCTCCAAACATCTCTGATTAGTTTATACCCTCTGAAATTATTCATTTCCTCAACCAATGTCCTTTTCCCTGGTAAACAGTATATATTTACATACATCTTCAGCCTTGTTTGCCTTGCACAGGCCAGAAGACACTTGTCCACCATCCAGATTTAAGTAGATGGCAGGAGATTGCTCTCTGCAGCAAAGTGAAATGATTTTATCATCCTTCTCAATGCTTTGTATACTCAAATATCTTTCTAAACAGCTCCCTCTGTATACTTTGTGCTTCTGCTAATGAATGCATTTCTCTGTCCTTGCCATGTTTATATTGAGCCTGTTCCATAGGGGAGATTTCCAAAACCCTGGAAACAGTCAAAGACCTAAATCCATATGAAAGCCTTACTTTGCACTGTTGAAATTTCCTTCAGAAAAAGCTTCTACTGATGACATTCCCCCAAGTCCTCTTTCTGCTCACATACATCGACCTGCCAAGCACCAACTGCTCCTGTTTCCATCAGGACACACCAGGTTAGATTAAACAGGTGAATCAAACCACATCCAAGGTTAGTTTATTATCTCAGCCAGGAACCAAACCCTGGAAAATTCCCTTGGTCTAATCTCTATGTGACAGAGGTTGAAGAGTCTTTGTTCCCCTGTCTCATTCCAACTCAACCTCCAACTAAGTGTGGAAGATACCTAGGTGCCATCACCAAGCAAACAAACAAAGCTGAGAGACCAGGGGCAAGTATGTGTTGTTGGCGTGGGTTTGTACAGGACTGATCAAGCCCAGCAGGACATCCAGGTGTCCCTCATCTAAGCTCTCAATGGATTTTCTCCAAAGGAGGTCACCAGCCTGGCCAGAAGCATGAAACTGTTTCTCCCTTCTAGTGGAGAAAAGTACACCAAGGGTGGATGAGCACTCCTGAGGACTGGATCAAGTCCAGTGTTCTGGTGGCACCTAAGTGGGCAATTGCCCATAAATAAGCAATGCCTAGCATGGTTTATACACTGCTTGCAAAGCCTTTACTACCACCCTGGGGCTACTCAGCATCTGTCATAGCTCCAAATTCATATCCAAATGCTTTCCTCTCTCCTGGATGCAATCACCACATGAGAGAAAGATCTCTTCTTGCAGATGTCCCACTTCTGCCCTGTCTTTCTAGGTGCAAAATGAGGAGGCAGAAAATCCTCCCACAGCCTCCAGCCTTGAGCTCTAAAACAAACACACAACACCTATTTCCTACAGAAACTCAGATTAGAAGCCCTGCAAGGAAAGTTTGCACTCATGGTCACCATTACTGCAAACAGAGTAACCGATGCCCTGGGGTACACAAGGGTTGGAGACTCCAGGGACTTCTTGTCTAGTGTTGGAGGACTGTGGAAGGAGTCAAACCTAACACAGACCTGGCCATATTGCCCTGGTGGAACTGCACCCAGAACAGCATCTTTGCATGGTCCAGGACAGTGCTAGCTGGGCAAAAACCATGCCAGCTCATGCCAACATTTGCATGATATAGACAAAGATGGGATGGTGCTCCAGACCTTGTTCTGGCTTTGTTTCACCAGCATTAAATGCAGCCAAATCAGCCAGGAGTGTAATTTTGTCTGTGCTGATAAAAGCAGTGGGTTAAGACTCAGGATATCTTCTGTTGTGTAACTTGTAGCCACTGTTTAAGGCAATAATTCTGATGTCCAGGGCAAAGCACTCTGCA
Organism: Streptopelia decaocto; assembly: GCF_964273445.1. Taxonomy (NCBI): domain Eukaryota; kingdom Metazoa; phylum Chordata; class Aves; order Columbiformes; family Columbidae; genus Streptopelia; species Streptopelia decaocto. The sequence continues at coordinate 162,617,761 of NC_138655.1, forward strand.
AACAGCTAATCAAAAGTGCTATGGAAGAGCAGAATAGCTGAAGGACTCATGCAGGAAGCCTAGTAATATTTCAGTTTATCACAGCCAGGAATAACACACTTATTTTTCCCCCAAAGGGGGAAATTCTAATGTTCTTTCATTAAAAAACAAACTGTGGTCAAAAAAGGAATAATTACACGACTCTGCATAGTTGGGGAGTTTTCAGATAAAGTATACAGAAATATATTCAGGACAAAAAGAAGAGCCAATTAATGGCTAATTTGTTTCAATCATTTAGCATGTGCTACTGAGCACCTGGGGGATGCTCTTGCAAGGGAGGCCAGGGAGCAGTTCTCATACGTGTAAGCAGATTAACTTTCTTTTGTCTAAACCTCATGCATTTTGCATTACTCCGCAGGAGCAGAGATCACAGGTTCGTGTCCCTAACTTCACCTTGCCTGACACAATTTCTTCATCCATCAGGAAGCAAAGGAAAAAAAGGGTCTGTTTGTTAAGTACAGTCAGTCTCCCACTGAGATCCCAGAGCCAGACAGGAGGGAGTCATCCTAACTTCCTTACAAACAGGGGGAATTTCCCAGGCATCTCTGTCATCTCCCTCCCTCTCCATCATATCTCATTACAACCCTCTATATGATATCTCCATTATTATAACATATATGTCACTACCAGGAAGACCTAGAGGTGCTGGAGCGAGTTGAGAGAAGGGAACGGAGCTGGTGAGGGGCTGGAGCACAAGTGTGATGGGAGCGGCTGAGGGACCTGGGGGTTCAGCTGGAGAACAGGAGCTGAGGGGAGACAGGGACACAAAGAAACAGCCTCAAGTTGCACCAGGGGAGGTTGAGGTTGGATCTGGGAACAATTTCTTCCCCAAAGGGCTGTGGGGCATTGGAACAGGCTGCCCAGGGCAGTGCTGGAGTCACCATCCCTGGAGGGTTGGACAGATTAAGTTCTCAGAGACATGGGTTAGTGACAGGGGTGGGTTACAGTTGAACTCAATGACCTTGAGGGTCTCTTCCAACCAAAATGATTCTATTATTCTATTAATATGATTCCATGATCAACGTTCTTCTATCTATCAGCTCCAAGGCAGCCCTTCTGCCTGAGCCCATCTGCTCTCCACGTACTGTTTATTCTTCAAAGCATAAAAGTGCTATATTTTAACTGAATAATTTTGTTTGGTTTTTTTTTGTCCTGAAGCCCCAGGCAGAGTCTGGATCCTTCACATTCCCACACACATGCTGTACTAGATGCTGTATGAACCCAGATAAGAGAGACACCATATCACCCAGAGATGCCGTAATCCAACTGCCTGACACAACGGTGACAATACAATTACCGTAAAAAGAAATGTGGATATTACAACCACCAGCCTCTTATTTTACCACCCTATTGATAAGCCCCTACAATAAGGACTCTTGGCTCTTTGCAAATAAACGCATTTCCTCTACCAGTAAATCACACTTTCCTGGGCTTCTTCCATGCTGACAAATTGCATGAAACCCCACAGGCACGTTGTCTTTTTAATCAGAAAATTAAGTGGACTCAGATGCTTGGCCTGAACTCAGGATAATGCCCGTCAGCAGTTGATGTGATTCTTTCCTGACAATCGGCTCTTCCTTCTTGACATACTGCCAGGGTCTGGTAGAGCAGCAGTTCCTCCTGAAAACATTTATCACACCCCCAGAAAGAAGCACCCCTAAGTGACAAGCAGGAGTCATTAGATGTAAGACCAGCAGCCAGAAACAACTGCCTCTTCCTCAGTGAAAAGAAAGAACATAGAAACAAAAGAGAATGAACAAAAATGAAAACTGGGGATCTAATGTACTCACTAAGTAATTGCAGTGACAAAAACATGTACCAAGCTGTGAGCTTCCATGGAAGAAAAAGCTGAATACCGAGGAAAGAAGATTTCATGCCTATTTGCTGCAGATCTTGGTTCTGCTCCATTTCCATGCAGGGCATGAAACCTGCCCAGAACTCCCCACGTAAGAAACCACATATAGTCAAGTCTTTTGCATTTCTCCAGAGCTCTAAGAAACCATTCACATCCCCAAAAATATGGGCTGTGAAGAGAAGCTGCTAAATTAATGTATATTTTGATTAAGTTACAAAAGACGTACCCATCATTAACCAATTGACATGATAAATTCTTTCTAACCAGCTGCAAAAGAAAAGGTTATTTTTCAGGTGTTAGATCCTTCTGCGTGACAAGAGAGAGACAGAGTGCTTAGCTTATGTTTGAGTAGTAATTAATAGATGTATTGTAAGTAAGAAACTAAGTAATTATAACTGACTTCATCAATTATTTCTTAGTATAGATATATATTTAAAAAATCCAAAAATTGTAATTAATATGCAAAAATTGTGTGAATATAAGCAATGCAAGAGCATCCAGCCATTGGAACACTTATGGACGATGATCCCCAGTGTTGCCCAGCACTGATAAAACAAAGAAAGCTGCTTAACAGTATAATTCACTTTTGCTATTAAGCTTATTTCTTTATTTCAGCTGGTTACATCTTGCAGTCTACATCCAGCCCAACGTCCACCTGTAGCAGGGTATGAGGACATGTAGACAGAAGGAGCTATGCAGGGACCATATGTAATTTCACCTCCAGATTCATTACCTCATTCAGAATTGCCATTTCCACTTGCAAATCTCACCTTCACAGCTAGATTTCCACTGCTCTGATGATGCCATAAGCATCCACCCATATTTATGAGCCCTGATTTGGGAATAATAGTGTTACTAATCCAATGAGTATAATCCCTTCCCTTTAAATCCCCTCCGCCTTAATAATCATGGAAGGAAAAATATATATATGAAAGTGAATGGATCTTCTGCTGTAATTATCAAACATAGTTTCTGGTTATTAAAGGTTCTACTACTACTCCTTTCTTTTGTTGCAAAAATCGATATCCTGTCTTCATTCTAATTTTGTTAATGACCCAAAGGTGAAGAAGTTATATTAGTTGCTCTTAGTTCCTGTTTGATGCTACCATGTTATGTTGCTATTCATTGTGAAACACCATATTTCACCCCAAAATTGCTGCCAGTTTTTGAAAAGCTGCTGTGTGTCTAAAAGAGCCCTTATTATCCTACCAGCTCAAGTCAATCAGTACCTTTTTGGGTTTTGACAGGTATCCCACGTCTCAGATCAGTCAATCTTTCTTTCAAATCAGTTTAACAATGCAAGAAAACTGCTGCTGCCAAATCAAAATTCACTGAGGATGAGACATTCTGTTGTATGGAAAACAAGCTGGCTGACTTCATCACGTTCACGTGCAGCAAAAGCCACATGAATCAGGGCACATCATTACCTGATCAACGGATAGAAAATGGGGAGCAGTTGAGTCACTATCCCTGGAGGTGTTTAAAAGATGTGTAGATGTCATGCTTAGGGACATGGTTTAGCAGTGGCCTTGGCAGTGTTGGATTAATGGCTGGACTCAATGATGTAAAAGGTCTTTTCCAACCAAAACAGTTCTAAGATTTTATGATTCTTTGATCATGCAGAGCTAGGGCTGGTGTCTCTTCTGAGCTCCAGGGTGTTCATCTGGTGGGTTTCCCTCTCATCTGGGAACAGTCCATAAGTTGCCCTTGTGTAACACCCTTCCTCTAGCTTCAACATGCAGCGTGTCCAGCCTTAAGCCAGGCTCAACTGGAAAACTCCAGATGTATCCTTTGTGCCATGCAGAGAGCATTTGGGACAATTGTGGGTAAATTGCCCACACATCCCTGTTTTCAGGACCTTCAGCTCTTGGGCTTGGAGTGGTAGCTGGGGTGGTGGGAAGAGAAGGGGTGAGAAGCAGAGAGCAAGCAAGGGGCATCTTACAGTGTCCCAGGATACCTGGTTAGCAAAAATAATGCTGTTCCACCTGTTCCTTAACCAGAACAGGAATAATTTATTTGTCTGGAATGGGACAGACTGAGTTGATTCTTTGAGATCTGAAGAAACCAAGGGAGGTCTTGTCAAGGGAAAAGAGGAAGATAGAGGTGGTTGACGGGGCTCTGGAGACCATTCTCAGCACAGCAAAGCACCGTGAAAAACAGCACCGTAATCACAGGATGGGACCTTCAAGGGACTGAGAGATAATGACCATTAAATCCCCTTGCTTCGTAGGTCTAGGCGACTTTATTCATCCTGGCAGGAAGGCAGCAGGACTGCATCAGCTTTTGGGGTGGAGTGAGGAACACCCATCTAAGGACCATGAGCATTAGCCTACAAAATATGCCTTTGAAGGTAAGTTTAGAAAAAAAGTGAAATGCCTGAATTTGTTAAGTTCAAGGGAGCTTGGATGAAAGGGGAGTGCAAAAATCAATTTGCTAGAGAGACACCAACCTTAAAAAGTATCACTTGCTCTGATTTTGAAGCAAAGTCTCTTTTTCCTTGTCTTTGAAAGATGTGTCTGTCCCTCACCTCTCCATTTCCAGCCCAACACCTTAATATAAGCTCATCTGGTGGTGAAAACAAAGATACTGATGTGAATTGAGATGCTTTTACTGCAGGTTCAAGGAACATCTTGGCTAAACTCTCACAGGCATAGTAATCAAGGAGAGGGTTTCATGGGTCGAGAGTCTCCTGAACCTTCAGAGCTTCATTGTCCAGAAACTCTGTGTCTGCCACAAATCACATCAGTGATGCCACTTCAGATTTGATGGAGCCTCTCTGTGCAAGAAGCTTTCACCTATTGCAGAACAGCTACTTGGTGGAAACATTGCTCCTGTGAAAAAAAAATAAATACCACCTTATTTTATTAGATGTCAGTTGTATCTTCAGGGTAAAAATGTACTTTGTGAAACTGAAGGGAACTTATTTGATGTAAAAACCTAGCGGAGGCAAGTTATTGAAGCTTTTCCCTTAGGCTGTTTTGTCCAGCCTCAGGCAACTTTATCTCGGATACTGTAAAATGAAAGGCATCCTGTGTCTTTTCTCCTTCAGGGTTTCAGAGTAACAGTGATAACTTTGTTTAAAATACATTGTCATTGCCATAATAACCTCTAGTTTCCAGCACTGCATTTACTGTGATTGCCTTATTTTGTGTGTTTGTAACGTTGTTTTGAAATGAAACTGCCTCTTTCTAGTTCAGTTTGTTTATGTTTGCATTTGAATGTGGACTAAGGAAATTCACAAATGCAGCATGTCATATCTGTTCCAGAAATGAATGCACACGCAGAAGCTTTTATGATGGGGAATTGAGATCCTCAGGTTAATTAAAAGCAATTCTTAATATATAAAACAGTCTCAAAAAAGAATGAGCAATTAGCCCCACAAAAAGATTAAAAAAAAAATTTGCATTCCCCACTCATTTAATTGGGAGCCTTTTTTAAACTCAAGCTGTTTTGCTGCTATGCATTCTAGATCTAAGACTTACCTGCAATTACATACAATTACTTGATTAGATGTGGGGCAGACCTAGCCTTTTACTGGAATCGCAGCTTTCACAATTCACACAGCTGAAATGAGTAATGCAAGTTAAACAGCATTAATCACTTCAGACTACTCAGAGCAGGAAAAATTGGCCACATGACCTTGACTTTAGTAAAGCTGCACTGATTTGTACTGGGTTGAGAATCCAGTACCAGTATGATAGCACCATTAAAAATCACCTGATAACATATAACCTGATAACCTGATAACTGATAACATAACAAACCAGAAGCTGTTTGGACTGCTGTGTTTAGCTTTGAATTCGCCTCATTGTTTATTATCAGAATAATATAATTAAAATTATTGGATTAGCAGATGAAGTCCACTCTTGCAATGAGCTGTAATAGCTAAAATATCTGTCTGTTAGTATTAAATGAATGTGCTGAGTCATGTAACTGCATTTGAGCACCCAGACTATTACAGAGACATTACGAGATCTCCATTAACCTTTCCACTGATTTAAATTTGTTGTTCTTTAGTCACGGCACTCAGAAGACAAAAAAAAAAAAGGCCTTTCCTAAGGCCACATAGAGAAGCCCAGGTGATGGGTGTATGAGTAGCACATTTCCACGACTAAACCTCACCCATCCATTGCTGGAGACACCCCAGGTTGGTGTGGTGGCACCCACATAAAGTAGTGTCTCATTGACCCCATGAATTCCCTTGCAATTGTTGTCTAAACATCTCCAGAGAGTAATTCGGGGTGGAGACCTAACATTCATGTTCTGGTTTGTCTCCTGAAGAGTTCTACCTGTCTGTCCAGGTGCCACTTCTGCTGAGAACAAGTCCAGCCTTGACTGGAGGAATAAATTATAAATTATCATCTCACCTGCTATTGAAAAGCAGCCACCTCTGGACAGGCAAAAATACAACTGGTTCAATCACCCACAACCAACTTCACCCAGGGCTTTGGATGGGGTGGCACAATGAAGTGACAAGCTGTGAAATACTGGCCAAAAAAGTAAGAGGAAATTGTACTCAGAGGGAAATATAACTCTTGCTTTCAGGTGGACTTGATGAAATAAACGAGCTGGGAAAATTTAGCCTTTTCTGTACCCTGTTTATACTAATGAGGTTTAGAGGTGTCTTTTTGGAATTCAGCTACTTTCTGGAGGCCTTTTTGCCTTGGGCTTCCTGAGTTCTTCAGCTCTCTGCTAGTTCTTGGTGAGGATTATATTCATGCCTGTCTTAGCCAAAAGGACATTACAATCTCCTACACATTGTGTTCCCAACTGTAAGGAAAGACCAACAAGCCCACAAGGTCCAGTTCCTCCTGTCACAAGCAAAAGCACCCTCATCCTTTCCAAAACTGACTGAGCTCCATGTGAAAAGTGGCCACTTTCGCTGAACCTATTCCAAAACATCTATTTTCTACCTTTTCGAGACCACCTAATTTCCCCTCTGAATTGATCTGTGCTCCGTTTATCTTCATTCGCCCTTGTTTTGATATTGCCCTTGAGCTTAAATAACTCTTCTTTCTCACTGACCTTTGTATTAAAAACCACAGCTGTTATATCCCCACTCTGCACTGGTTTTGCTACTCAGAACTGATGTCTTCCTCAGTTTTGACCTCTCCTCTTTCACCAGATCTTATATTGTCAACTCCGCACACCATTCCCACTTCAAAGACATCTTCCTTGATCACAGAAAACAGCCAGGAGAAGACACATGAATCCCAAACACTTATTTCTCATACAAAATGTCTTCAACAGATGGATGCAGTCCACCAAATACTAGATTATGTGGATTGCTTCAAAATCTCTGAGGACCAGGCAGAACCAGGTTCACCTCAGCCTTTTATGTCCTACCACCATCACAGAAAACACAGAGGTGGTCTCACCCCAAAAAGCCTGAGCTATGGCCCAGTAGAAGGACTTCAACCACAGTTACATGGCTGTTGAGCAGCTCGGACCAGGTGATACTTCTTCATGGCTCAGTATCTAGGCTTGAGCGGAAAATGCCAACAAGCACATCCAGATAGGGCCTCCCAGTAGCCTCATTGCTCCCTCAGCCCTGCCATTCATGGGTTGTGGAGCAATGGAAGAGACTGCACAGGGAAGCGATTGAGTCACCATCCCTGGAGGGGATTAAACGACATAGACAAGGTTCTTAAGAACATGGTTTAGTGCCAGAGTTAGGTTATGGTTGGACTTGATGATCTTAGGGGTCTCTTTCAACCAAAATGATTGTATGATTCTATTCCATACCTACCTTTACAGAGGCAAGCATGGCTACTCCTAATGACAAGAAAGGCCTTGAGGTGCTGGAGCGATTTCAGAGAAGGGAACGGAGCTGGGGAAGGGGCTGGAGCACAAGTGTGATGGGAGCGGCTGAGGGACCTGGGGGGTTCAGCTGGAGAACAGGAGCTGAGGGGAGACAGGGACACAAAGAAACGGCCTCAAGTTGCGCCAGGGGAGGTTGAGGTTGGATCTGGGAACAATTTCTTCCCCAAAGGGCTGTGGGGCATTGGAACAGGCTGCCCAGGGCAGTGCTGGAGTCACCATCCCTGGAGGGTTGGACAAACGGACATGAGGTTCTCAGGACATGGGGCAGTCACAGGGGTGGGGGAATGGTTGGTCTTGCTGATCTTCTATGAGTCTATGGACCATTGGTGGTGAATATGCTGCTCGGGTTGCGAAGGTCAAGTCAACCAGTGCCAAGGAATCTTTATTCTGAGGAAAGTATTCTTTCCTGGCTTTCTTACAATTTTTCTGCCTAACTAGATTTCCCAGGTCTCTATCCTTCCCTCAGGGTTTCCAGGGGCCCCACGCAGAAAACAGGCACTCAGGATCAATCAAGCTGTATTCTAATTTAAGCAGGCAAGATCTTTTCAGCTCCATCCAAACTGGATCACACCACACTTCATTCCTCCCTCCTGGGCCGCTCTGGCTCTCTCCCCTTTTCTTCTTCTCTCCTTTGCCTCGTGTTCTCTGCAGAAGGGAAGAATCATCTGCTCCTCCCCTGTTTACAGCTTCAACGACACTCTGCTTCATGCTTTTCTCTTGGCCAATCCTACACCACTCCATAAAAAAAAAAAAAAAATATATAAATAAAATACGGTCAAGCGTGTTTTTCCAAACAGGACAAAAAGTACAAATCCCGTCCTTGGAGGCACACCAGCACATAAAAACACATGAGAGAAGGTCAGTTGTTAATCTTGTAATTACCCCTCTTGCTCCTTAAGAGCAGCATTGTCTTCAAATTCAACAGGGATCGGCGCTGTGTCTGGGGAGATGTTAGCATGAGTTGCAAGTCAGCTGTGAGGAATTAAAAGGCAGCAGAGGCAGGAAGAAGCTAATAAGCTTTCCCACAGAGGTCTTGCGGTTTTAGGCACCGGGCCCCAATTCAGCTCAGCACACGCTGTGCTCAGCACATGCTCTGCTGCAAAGCAGAGGAGTTTGGGACCTTTAACTTAACGTGTTACGATTTCTGCAAGCACTTTGCAGACGTGCCTTCTCTGGCACGTTGTGTGCGACACTCCCAGACCTGTCTTCTGCCTCTCTCCCATTTCACAGACAGACTGTTGCTTCAGATATAGACAACAAGCTCAATATTCTTAGCCTACAACACAGCTGACCAGCTTGGTATGGGATCACCAAGCCCTCATGACAACATCAAGAGGCCCAGGTCACGGTGAGGAGTTGTCACCAAGTCAGAACTGTGGTGGAGTGGAGCAGATCTGCAAACCAATGCCATGGTCTGAAACATCAGAGATAGTCCTTGATCAAGCCCACAGTGGTCAGGGAGCGTTTCCACATCTTCTTTCAGGTGCTGCCTGGACCTGCTGGGACCAAAAGACCATCTCCATTGAACCACAAAACCAAGGATGTGCCCTGAAGCTTTTGTCCCAGCATCTGCTGGCAGATATTGCCCATAGGTCCTGATCAGAGTCCAAATGTACAACCTATGTCCCCTCAGCTATGCTGAAATGCCCACTCATGGATATCCAAAGGGCCTCAGCAACTTACCTTGAGCCCCCTCTAAATTTGAGGGGGCATGCCTGTTTAGGTGAGATGCAACAGAAGAATTTACAGTAGTAAAATGTCCCCATTTGTGAGGGCACAGGGGTTTGTCCATGCTAGGACGTCCTCCAAGTCACTCTTTTAAAACCGCTTACCCTGCAAGAATCAAACACATTTTTGCAGCCCTTTCTTTCTCCTGGCTCATTTTCCTCCAGAATTTCTCTTGCATGAACAACTAACTGGAACAAATTAATAGACTTTTTTTTTTTTCTTAATTTTCTGAGGCAACAAGGGACCATTAGATCATTTGAGGTTGATTTCCCACATAACACAGTGTCTCAATACAGGGCTTTCCTTCAGCCATCAGTTGGCTCCTTCCTATCCATTTCTCAGCAGAGACGCACTGCTTGACGCTTCCTGGGAGAGCTTTCCTCTTTTTCCTTGCATTTGACACAACTAAACTCTTTGGTAATCCTTTGTAGATGACTGTGAAACAAAGCTTCCCAAATTCGTCGGGGCTTCTAGAACCCCAAGGATCGGTTCTGAAGTGCTGAGGACTTGGACTTGTCAGCTCTATGAAAGGGAAGCACAGTTCGGATTCACTGAATTCTGTCCATGCATTGGGCAAGCACGGGATGGAAACAAGAATTTTCACGTGGGCAAAGTTGAGGGCTGCGTTCCTGGTTACAAAAACAAAAACAAAGGGGTGAAATCCAAATAATTCAGCCTGAGACTATCCCTGTCACTAATTTAATGTTACAGCCGCTAATTTCAGCAGCTTTCAGGCCTTGGAATATAAGGACAATGTTCAGTGGTCCTTCAGCACTGTTCATAATGGGGTTCACATCTCCGACCTTGGCATCTAACTTGGCATCTGCTGCAGCCGAATTAACCAGCCCCTGCGCTGAATTTAACAGCCTTGGTTCCTTAGTTGGGTCCTGGTCACACCTTGTTATTAGATCAGGTTTTATACCTTAATAATACTGTTTTGGGAACACAGTGGGGTTGTTTCCCACAGGATTTGAATTTGTGGAAGAGCAGCTACAGAGGGGTCTCTCAGTAGACTGACATCCATACTCATCCTCACCACCACACACAAGCCAAAGGGGTTCCAGCAGCTGTCAAAATCCATCCAATTCAGCTGTGCTTCTTTTACAAGAGCATCTTAACCACGTTGAAAAATCCCTTGTGGCTCAGTTATGTCTTGATCATTGAATGTCTTCCAAGTTTCACCAGCTTTTAGTTTGCGTCTACATTGTAAACCCACTCCTTGTGCACAGCTGTCCCAGAGAACCCTCCTCAAGAAATCAGTGACCAGGAAAACGTCCAGACAACCTTCTTCCCTGCTGCCCATCCACTGCCTTTTTGTTGGAAAGAGGTACCACTGTGAGCAAGCACAGCAAAGCAGATTCTGCTGGCCCTGTTGACAAAAATCCTCCAGAAATATTTTCTGAGGGCACTACAGTGCAAAACCAACATTTGGAAACCAGACTTATGGGAGAAGGCAGTTGGATGGTGAAGCCGGAATGGGGTTAACTGGGTCTTTCTCTAAACTCATGCTGAGCATAATCTCAAAGTCCAATTTATCTATGGACTTTCAGACACAAAGTGCCTCTCCAGTGAACAGGAGAAAAGATGGGTTTGTGGTCAAAGCACTAGCCTTAGATGTAGGATGGCTGTATAGGCTATGGAGACAGAAGATGTCTGGTCTTATCTCCTCAAAACACTGTTTACTACGGTCCTAAATTCAATCCTGTTCACACAGGAACGTGGCTTTTTCCAAAATACATTCGCAAAACATATCTTACTTTAAAAAAAAAAAGTGTTTGGGGACAGAGGCTCTGTCACAAGCCTTGGTAAACTAATGGAATAGTTAAAGGCACTCAGGCTGAAATCTGCTCCTTCTTCCTGGCCAGGACTGTCATCCAGTAAAGGGAAGAAACAAAGGTCCCTGTGTTGGTAGTCGCACTAAGGGGCTATTCTCAGTCCTTCCCTCGTCTCGCCAGGTGGTTTAAGTGATCTAGGACAGGCTACCTGATCCCTGTGTGCCTCGTCTGTCCCACCTCCAAAGTCCTTGCTCAGCTGACCTGCCTAGTCTTGCTGTTACTCCCTTTCTGCGTGTTCCTGCACAGAAATTTCCTCCCTTCAGCTTGGAACCTTCCCAGTTTCTGCTTCTCTCTGATTCGGAGTGGAGGTTTATCACAGGGAAGCAAGTCCTTCTCTGTGCTGGTGGCTTTAATCAGCAATCAGGGTGCTTCCTAGCCACATGCCAAGACACGGACCTGCAGAAGGAGAAACTGAGTCCCATACAAAGACTGGATATTAGGAAAAATTTATTCCCAGAAAAGGTTGTCAGGTATTGGAACAGGCTTGCCCAGGGCAGTGCTGGAGTCACCATCCCTGGAGGGTTGGACAGACAGAGATGAGGTTCTCAGGACATGGGGTAGTGCCAGGGCTGGGGAATGGTTGGACCTAAAAGGTCTTTTCCAACCAACACGATTCTATGATTCTGTGCTAAAGCTGAGTCCCTGACTCCTACTCCCCATGCTGTAGCAGATCCCAAAGAGGCCCTTCTCCCAGGAGAAGTGAGTGTCAGAGCTTGGGGCCACGACCCTCAAACTTGGGTTAAGCTGGTCTCCTCTCACCCAGACTGCTCTTTGCTTCCTGCATCTGCTTTTCCAGCCCCATGCATCGATGTGCTGTGTCAGGATAGACCCTTCTGGGCTAGTCCCAGTTTAGGGGACTCAGGGCTGGGTGGACCCATATTTGGGATGAGGGACAGGTTTGGGCAGCAGTTTAATCCTTGGCTGCATGCCCAGCAGTGATAAACTCAACAAGGTTAGACACCTCCTACTCTGGACAAGTGCTTCTGCACACAGCAAAACCAGTCCTGCCACTTAGCTTTTAAGGGTCGGATTTTTGTAGGACCAAATTAGACCCTTTTATAATCATTTTTTTTAAGACATGCTGCTAAGTGTAGCACCCATGCAGACATACCTGCACACATATCTGCTTGCAAACACATACCTGTAAATAGTGCGCACATCCACACATACAGGTCCACGTATATGTCTCACACAGACACCCCTCCAAGTCAGGTCCCTCTCTGAAAGCTCATCCGGTCACTTCAAAGTCTAGATGTCCTGCTCTTATAAGAAACTCTACAATAACTAACCATGAGTGGGGATGAGACCTCATCTCCCTCCACCTTTGAGCTGTTTGCAGTGAACTATATTTGTTTGTTCATTTTACCATTTTGAGTGCATTTTAGGGCTGCTTTTTCAGGGGGAGGGATTTCAGAAGACCTCAACAGATCCTCCTTTAAAACCAGACCATGAGTTCCCTGCCAACTCACCACCCCCACCCTCACCGGCAGAATATAAATTCATAAATAAATTAAAAATATAAACAAACATGCTTGTTATTCTGGTTTAAACTCTCGAGGCATCTGTTAAATTCCTCACGGACAGTGCAAGCAGCAGCCTGAGTAACTCTGCACACACACTCGTCTCAGGGGTTTTCCTCTTGTGGTCACCATGAGGTCATATGTGGGATTTGAAACACATGCAACAAGAATAAGGGGGCAAAGGGGTATCTGTGCAGGCTGGGGGTGATGGAGAGAACACAAAAATAACCCACGTTCATCTGTGGCACTGGCCAAGCACAATAAAAAGGCTGAAGCAAACAGTCAGAAAATCCCTTTCTAGAGGCTTGGCGTGGGTAGGAGGTTGAAGCCCCCAAAGGTCTGATCCAGTCCTCGCTGCCAGAAAAGCAAAAGTCACCCTTTGATTTCAGTGAACTTCCAAGCAGGCTCTCATGACACAGACCCACACATCAGTAAAAGTGGGAAACAGCTTGCAGGAGCTAAAAAAATGAGGCTGTAAGGAAAAACCTCCAAAAACTCGATCGCCAGCTTGCTTACATGTAATACCTTAATCCCAGATCGTTGCCTCGGGGCTCAGTCTGCCTTAACCCATAAACCATGTCCTCCCCACCTGCATCCTCATCCATGCCCATCCTCAGTGGTCCCCCCACCTACGGCCCTGCCAAGTGAGGACCAGAACATGGGCATGTCCCAAGACGAGCACAAGAAAATGTCTTGCAGGTGCAGAACTTCTCCTCTTCCCCTGCTAACCCTCTTTCCAAGGGACTTTCTCATAATCTGACTACAAACGGTTTAAATCCTTTGAATTCACAGCTGTTGGCTCACATTTCCTTATGACCCTCGAATTCAAGATCATCCCATGAGTCCCTGGGAAAGAAACAAAGCACTTAGACCATCTCCTCTTAGAAAGAGTAGCCCCCATTCCTGATGGTTTTCTATCCATTCCGTTTTAACTGCCTTCCACCCTAAGATTCTGAGTATCCAGTAACTGAGGAAGATAGATTAAGATTTTCCTGTGTCTCTATTGCTCTTATGCAGTGATTTCACCCGAAAGACCCAATTTTATAGGTATGTTTGTGGATTTGTAACTATATCTATGTAATTATCAAAAGAAGTGTAGTGGTTTTATCCTTAAAAAAAAAAAATAAAATAAATAAATGAAGTGACCATCAGTGCCATCCAGGATCTAATTGCAATGGCCTCACTGTGTCCAGACAGTCGATCTTGCAGCAGAGCAGATCCATTCAGGGCTTTCAGCCCATCTCCGTTGCCATCTCAGATCTACTTAAGCCTTAGGGCTGGGCGCACAGCTCTTCTTGATGTGCTAACCTGAAGCTCCATCCACTCTTGAGACAACCTGGGGTCTGTTACAACCAAGGGAGGATGCTCCCACTCCAATTTAAGGATGTCATACACAGACATTCATGGTCTCATGCCCCAAATTCCCCAAAGCAGGGGAATTTCAAGAAGACAAACGAATCAGTTGTCTCCTCTTGGACCTTTTGTTTCAGCTTCTCTGCAGACTCAGGTTGGTGTCTCAGGTCCCATTTGAGTGAAATTGGAGCTAAATCCCCTGCAAGTCATTTCTAGTTTTGGGACCCTCACTATAGGAAAGCCCTTGAGATGCTGGAGTGATTTCAGGGAAGGGAACGGAGCTGGTGAGGGGCTGGAGCACAAGTGTGATGGGAGCGGCTGAGGGACCTGGGGGGTTCAGCTGGAGAACAGGAGCTGAGGGGAGACAGGGACACAAAGAAACGGCCTCAAGTTGTGCCAGGGGAGGTTGAGGTTGGATCTGGGGAACAATTTCTTCCCCAAAGGGCTGTGGGGCATTGGAACAGGCTGCCCAGGGCAGTGCTGGAGTCACCATCCCTGGAGGGTTGGACAGACAGAGATGAGGTTCTCAGGACATGGGGAAGTGTCAGTGTTAGGTTATAGTTGGACTCAATGACCTTAAAGGTCTTTTCCAACCAAAATTATTCTATGATTCTATTCTAGGAGTTCCATGTTGCACCACCTCCCTAGTGTTTACCTATAGCAGCCCATGATTTAAACTGGCAGGAGGAAAGAGAAGAAAAATGACCAAATGACAACAGGGGTTACTCTTTAAAGTCTATCTGCAATGTGGAACTATGGAAATTAGAGATGGGTAAATCATTTTACTGGAATGAAATCATGCAAGCCATGACACAAGGAGTAACGTATCCAAGGAAGCTGTTGGAGCAGAGTTGACATTCTGAAGTAGGATGCACACTGATGGAAAGCACTTCAGAGAGTGTGTACCTTGTATCATTCACCGTTCTGTCCCCCAGAACAGAAGCTTGAGGATTAGCCTTTGCCCTCAGAGTAAGCAACATTGACTGAATCAAGGTCTTTACTCACACCAACATTCACTGGATGGCAGTATCACAGAATCACAGAATGTCAGGGACTGGAAGGGCCCTGGAAAGCTCATCCAGTGCAATCCCCCCATGGAGCAGGAACACCCAGATGAGGTTACACAGGAAGGTGTCCAGGCGGGTTGGAATGTCTGCAGAGAAGGAGACTCCACAACCTCCCTGGGCAGCCTGGGCCAGGCTCTGCCACCCTCACCCCCAACAAGTTGCTTCTCAAATTTAAGTGGAACCTCTTGTGTTCCAGTTTGAACGCATTACCCCTTGTCCTACTGTTGGTTGTACTTCCAGACTAGACCAGCATGAAAACCAACTTAGTCCTGAAGGATGATGTATTCCCTTTTTGAAGGTCCCCAGGTGTGCACAGTAAGTCCATCATTTTGAAGACACAAACAGACATCTGTGCACGCTCTGAGCAAGTTCGCAGTGAATCTTGGCTTGGTTAAGCTAACACTTCTCCAAAGAAGAGAAGATACCTGAAGAGAAAAAGAGGACACAGAGAAAAAAAATCAAAATGCAGGGCAGTCCCATCCTTTCTGCAGCTTTGGGCACCATTAGAAAAGTGAAAATGGCTTCCTGGGTAGAAAATTGCCCTACGACTTGTTTCTGAGGAGTTTTCTTCCTATCTTTTTGCCAGCAAAAGCACTGTCCTGATGGGGAAGACAGGGCTCACCTAATCAAATGTAGGCATCTTGGGCTCCCTTTCCACTGAATGGACATTTACTGGGCCCTGGGTATGACTGACCTCACACAAAGACAACATTGAAAACAGTTCAAATCTATGGTGTCCTAAGGCTTCTGTATTTCTTCACTGCCTATAGAAGGCTCAAAAAGCTCAGCTGGAAACATCTAAACTGAGGTGAGATCAACCTGATCCCCAGTGATCAAGTTCCACCAACACCTTGGCTGTGTCCCTGAGGCAGCTGGAGGGCACAGCAGATCTGCCTGAGATCTTTGCAACCTCACACCTTTGAAAGCCCTTGGGCTGTGCCAGCTGAAGAACCATCCACCTTCCACTCAAGGTCTGCAGGTCAGTTCAGGTTGACCAAAACTCATTCCCTCGGGGCAGCTTTTGAGGAAAAGCAAACTGCCAGCATCCATTCCTTTTCTTATCAAATGCCAAGCTGTCCAGCAGATGAAAGCACCCTCTCCTTTTTGTTCTAAGATACATCAAATAAAGCTGGTGACATAATCATCTCCTGATCTCTGGATGTTGTTCCTGCAAGCCAGAGCCCTTGTAAGGCTTGAGGAATTTTGCTAGTGATGTTGGAAGGGAGGATATGAACCCTGACCTAGCAGAAAAAGACCCATTACTATTCCAACAAACCTTTCAGTGCTATGTAAATCTTATCATTTCCAAACCTGGAACCCAGGGAAGCTGAAGACTATATGTGCCTCTTCTCTGTAGAAACGAACTGAAGAACAGAGAGGAAAACCTGAGGTGGAAAGAAGAAATTGCCATGGTTTTGTGAAACTGAGCTTTTTTTCCCCTCATCTTACTAAATTGGGTGTTAGGCGAAACAGAATTACTTGTCTCTTACTGCTGCTCTGGACAGATTATTTATTTTTTTAAACCTAATATGAAACCCAAGTCCAATTATAACCTCCTTCCCTGTGCTCTCCCCTCCAGCCTCCACCCAGAATAAATCACTGCCCTAGTCTTTAACAAGAATGTGAAACCACAACTCTCTTCTCCTAAACTGAATAAAAAGCCAAAAACAAACAAAAAAAAAAATCAAAAGTTAAAAAGCTGACATGAGCCAATCAGGCAGGGGGAAAAATGCTGACAAAATTAGCACAAATGGTACCAATTACCACCTCCAGCCTTTGTCAACCACTAAATCATCCATAGAAACCAACTTCACACCTCATCTTGCTGCCAGGGATGTAAATGCAAGTTCAGAGTGTTAGCTGGAGTCCCAGCAACTCCAATTTTCCCCTTTCCAGGTCTAGCAAATGATCTGCACGTTTGCTCGCTGGGACGAAACACTATTTCCCCTTCCAGCACGCTCTAGAAAAGTGCTGATCCTTTCCTACAGCACCATTAACACCTCAGCTTGGATCCTGCAAAACCTTTCCATGCAGGAACTGCTGAGCCTGGTACACACGAGGAGCTCCACATCTGTGAAGGGACCAAAGGAAATCAAACACTCGGTGAATGGACCGAAATATTGCTGTGTGAAAGTGCGAAGGACACAGGTCAAGGAGGTTTCTAATAGACTTTCAGTGAACTGAACTTCCACTGAGCTTGGCAGGGTGCAAATACAGATCAGAAGGATGGGAGCTGCAAAAGCGGACACATCAAAGAAACTACAAGAAGTTACCATCCAAGCATCAAAGGCAGCGTTTGGTCTCATATCACAGCAGGCCAGCAGATGTCAGTGCACTGGATCAAGGCAAAAGATAATTTTGAGGATTAATTTAATGAAATGGGTGCAAAACATCTGCAGGACAAGGCATTCAGGCACAGAGCAAAGTTGCAGAGAGAATCAAGGAAATCTACAGTTAGCAAATGTCTTCAGTCACCAAACGTGAGCTGTTCCACAGTATCTGCCTGAGCAGCGGTCTTCCCGTTTAGTAGATGCAAAGCAAATCAAAAGAGTGAGAAATTACCCCATCTTCTCTATATGTACCAGGAGAAGGGAGCATTAATGATGGAGGTGAAGGGTATCTGGAGCAATGCACATACACACAGTTTTCCATCACATTAAGAGCGATGTTCTCAGACACTACCCAGTCTCCTGAGAATTCCCTTCATCAGAAGGTAAGCATAAAGCCAAGATTCATGAAGATACGGTATGAAGCCAAGGATCAACAAGTTAATGGAGCATGAGAGAAAAATGATACTGGTAAACCAGCTATCAGACCAGCTGGGCACTTTCCAGCTCACAGATGAACCAAGCCAAGATGTTTTCTTGTTTGCATTTCTACAGAAAGTGCCTTTTTTATTTCTTCTCCCTCATCTTTCAAATGATATGTGAAAAACAGAGGGCCTGACAGCAGTGGAAATCCCCAACACTTCTTTATTGTAGGAGAAGAGTTGTTAACCCCACTGTCCTGGCCAAGTTCGAGTTCGAGCAACTTCATTTATCCTGTTAAAACCCTCCATCTTTTTCACAGGGATGTGATGTCCTCCCAGGGCTGTAAATAATTCACCACTTGGAGACTTGTCCTCACACGTGGCTGCTCTGTGTCATCCATGGATGTTGTGTTATCTAAATTTTGCAGAGTTGGCCCTATGTCTCTTCTGTAGCTGGAGGACAGAGACCGAGCATCAAATTTATTTTAACTAATTCAAGCTTTGTAAAAGAGAGCCCCATGGGCTGAGATTAAGTTCACCATTTCAAATCTTCCAGCTTAGGGACTACATGGAGGTACCCACAGGTGTTATGTTACCCAAGGGGTCCCAGATAGCACTGAGGAATTGTGTTTTGACAGCTGAATCTAACAATCTAAATTCCTTTTCCAGTCAGTTGAAACCAAAGGTATGATCCAGTTTTTCTCAGCAGAAGTGTCTTGTGCCTTGGTCCTCCCTCCTATCTGAGCACCCTAAAGTGTCTCAGATGACATTAGCCATCAATGCTTAGGAGTTGAATAATTAATTGTCCCAAATATCATTGATATTGTCATATCCCACGCACAAGTAGATGTCCTCCTGACACATAAAATCAGCTCTCTGCAACTGGAGACGAATCCCACCTGGGTGAAAGCCAGCCCTTTAGGCTTCTTGCAGAGTCAGCAGAGATGGAGAGGTGCTTCCAGGAGGTGTTTTGTGCACCACTCCAGGTTCCAAGTCAGGCGCATTGGCTGAAACCACCTCTGTGGGCTCTGAAGCTAAGCCGTCTGACTGCAACGAAGGTGTGAAGAGCGGTCGCTTGGCCCACAAATATTGCTCAGCTCTGGTGTAGGAACCATGAGGAGATGCTGCCAGGCACCAAGCTGTTCTAGCTGGACTGGCAAAAGGAAATCTGACCATGTTCTAAAGTATGAGCTCTGTGATATCCCTGCCCTCATACCAGAGAAAAATGGCAAGATTTTACTTTCTGTTGTTGGCTCAAAGAGGGAAGAAAGAGTCAACAATTCACTGCGAGAAGGGGAATATGCTGGAAGTATTTCACTGCATTCACGTGCCAGTGTTTGTTTTAACTGCTGTTTCAAAGCGGATATAGCTTTTACAGGACAAATCATCTGAAATAAGGTCGAAACGGAAGATTTTCAATTTCAGCAGAGTGAAACTTCCCATGCTTTGCCAACACATCCTCCCCAATCACGAGAAACTCGTTTGTGGTGGAAAAACCCAACCTTCATGGATGGATCACATAACTCACCCATGCCAGGACACACGCATGAAAGTCCCCAACACATGCACCTCCTTGACAGATTTCCTATTGTTTGAGGCAGCTCCTTCCTTCAGTGAGGTGAGGGCTGAAGAACAAAACCAGCGGCTGTTCCACGAGAAAATACCATAACTTTCTTTATGATCACCTTGGGGTTCATAACCCTGGCATTTCCTCTCCAGCCCCCCATACCACCCCTGTGCCAGCCTCAAGGGACAGAGCCAAAGTGTTTGCTGGGAGAATATCACAGCAGGTTGTTGAAATGGGGAAAAAGAAATACTGGTGCTTTTTGTATTTTATTACTCATTTTCTTTTCACTTGTATCCTGGCAAATGCTAAATTTACAGCTTGGTATGCTGCTGTCTTAGAAATTCAGTTTGGGTCTCTTTGTCAGTGAAAGAAAACGCCTGTTGTTCTCCTTCCTGGGACTATTGAAAGATGCTGAGCTGCTGGTCCATAGCCTGGACTGCTGCAGTTTCTTGAGTAAAGAAGGGAGAGAAAAGGCAATAAAACAGATGACAGCATCACTTCTTAAAGCAGTTCAGGATAGCAGTCAGCATAGCAGCACTTGTTTGGAGACACAATATATATTGTTCGGACATACCTTCTGCCTATACCAAGGCTGAAGGTCCCTGTCTCCCCTTCCTGGTCAGCAGAGATGGGCAGGATTGTGCCTGCCTCTTTCAGAGAAAAAAAAATAAAAGGAGGGATATGTGAAATATTAAAAGAATACGACCTTCCTCAAGGGTGCCTGGCATGTGCTAAAAATGTAATTTTCTCCTTTTGCTTGAAAGCTGAAACCTACAAAAGCCTGGCAAGGGAAAGGAAAAAAAAGATAGGTTCCCCTTCAATGCACTTGCTATCATCAATAATACACAGCCCTGGAACTGTAAGCATATCGGGAACAGCAATTACATTTCTCATGCTATGCAGAGGCAGATCTTCTGTTTCAGCTGTTTGTCTGGACCTTCTGATCTGGAGAGAACCTTGTGATATTCCACCAGTCTCCGTGCCTGTCAGCTCTTCTGCCCTAGACAAGCACACACACACTCAGATGAAGCAAGGAAATGCTATTATCCCATTTGTATAGACAGGGAATTGAGACATAAATGTTGGGATTTATCAGCTATCTACGTGCAACCAGCACAGCAATCTCCATCTGAAGTCATCATGTAGGTTCCCTTTATAACTGATGGAAAGAAACAAGTGCTATTTGGGTTCTTCAACAAACGATCACAGAATTATAGAATAGTTTGTGTTGGAAGGGACCTTCAAAGCTCATCCAGTGCCACCTCTGCTATGAGCAGGGACATCTTCACCAGCTCCGGTTGCTCAGAGCCCCGTCCAGCCTGGCCTGGGATGTCTCCAGGGATTATTCGCTTTAAGATAAGATGAACTTCAGACACAGACTGGATTGACCCCGATGTCCATGGTCTATAGGGAAACTTGAGTGATGGATGCACATACAAGTGTCTCCATAGTAAGCTCCTATGCTCAAGCAAAGGAACTCAGGAAGTTTATATCCCACTGATTTTCACTCAGAGGTGGACCATCTGCCACTCCAGGACATTGCATTTGTGCCGTGCTGACAAAGGCCCTGTTACACACTGTTTCTGGAGCAAGAAGGCCATCCGGCAGGAAAAATTTCTGCTTTTCCTGAAGTGCACATATCCAGCCTGGAGCTGAGACCATGCAAGCCTCCTTTTACAAGTGCCACCTGACAGGAGCCTGAGTGCACCTGCATGGACCCAGGAGAAGGTGCTGAGCTTGCTTCAGCTCTCTGAGTGCCTGTACTGGTTTGACTGGGACAGATTTAATTTTCTTCATAGCTGCTACTGTGGGGTCGTGTTTCAGATTTGTGCTGAAAACAGCGTTGATAACACAGGATCTTTCCATTATTGTTGAGCAGTCCTTACACAGAATCAAGGTCTTTTCTGCTCTTCACATCACCCACCAGCGCGTGGGCTGGGGACGCACAAGAAGTTGGGAGAAGACACAGTCAGGAGAGCTGACCCCAGTTGACCAAAGGGATATTCCAGATCATATGACGTCATGCTCAGCAAACAAAGTCTGGGCGGAGAAAAAAGAAGAGGAGGACATTGGGATTTGTGGAGTTTGTCTTCCCGAGTCAGCACTACATATGATGGAGCCTGGCTTTCCTGCAGATGGCTCAACACCTGCCTGCCCATGGAAACAGGTAAATTAATTCCTTATTTCACTTTCTTATCTATGCAGATTTTGCTTTATCTATTAAACTGTCTTCACCGCAACCCATGAGTTTTCTCACTTTGCTGATTCTCTTCCCTATCCCATAGTGGGTGAGTGAGCGAGCAGCTGCGTGGTGCTCAGTTGCCGGCTGGGGTTAAACCACCACAACGCCCAACGATTTAGGGAAATGAGGAGGCTGATGGATCAGCTCCTGAACTGTGACTGAAAGGACAAGCCCCATCCCCTTTCTGCTTTCCCGTGGTCCCACAGTAACCTAGACTCGCCTATGCTCATGGTGACAGGTTCCTCATCAAGGTCTACAGCTTCCTCACAAAGGGAGCAGGAGGGGCAGGGCTGAACTCTTCTCTTCAGTGACCAATGACAGAACCCCAGGGAACGGCAGAAGATGTGCCAGGGGAGGGTCAGTTGGACATGAGGAAAAGGTTCTTCACCCAGAGGTGCTGGACACTGAACAGGCTCCCCAGGGAGGTGTCACAGCCCCAACCTGACAGTGTTCAAGAAGAGACTGGATAATGTCCTCAGACACTTGGGGTGACCTGTGGGGTGTCCTGTGCAGGGATAGGAGTTGGACTCGATGATGCTTTTGGGTCCCTTCCAGCTCAGGACATTCTACGATTCCTGCAGGTGGGATTACTGTTGAGTCAAGCCAAGGTGGTACAAGTCATTCAAATCATGGTTATTATCTCACCCCCCAGGGCTGATCTTTCTTTGGACCATTTACAAAAAAGGAAGACAGGGTATGGAAGAGTTCAGTTAAGCACTTATCTCTCACACGAGCCAAGGCATCCCACTCTGCAAAACTCATCCTAGCCTTGAAATCCCACTGCTTCCCCCAAAAACAGCGTATTTCTGGTCACCTGGTTTGTCAGCAGTCTGGAGGGTCACCTCATGCCAGCAGCTTCCTACAAGGCCACTTCGGCAGTCTCCAAATCAGCAGGTCCATATTTCCTCATGGCCCCATGCGTCTGGTATTGTCATCCCAAAGACCAGCCACTCTGAGCAACCTAGAGCAGAGCTCCCCACAGCCCCCTCTTTGCCAAGGAGCTCTGACTTCTTGCCAAACACAGGATCAGCAAATGTTACCCAGCATCCACTCGGGCCTTGTTGACTTCTCTATAACTGCATTGACCTGAATTTCATTCACTTTAACCAAAATCTCCCTGTGAACACTGTCCCACCCCTAAATATTTGTGGGGACTGCTGCACATTGAGAGGTGTTCTGCAAAAGAAAAGCTGGTAGCCCAGAGAAGACCTGGTGGCATAAAATTGGGACAAGAGGAGAAAGGATGGGACAATGATAAGAGAAAATGATGGGCAAGACACATGAAAGTGGAAAAAAAATCCAAACATCATTCTGCTTTCCACAAAACACCTATGTTGCTGAATTCCAATGTTTCTCTTGGATAAAAATCCCCAAATCTATAAATTTTCTGCAAAAATAAAAGCTGCTTCCAGAGGACTTTACTTCCTCAGCAGACTTAAAGATTCTTTAGACAGGTTCGCAAAGGCAAATAACAAAGACAGACCATTCATTGGCAAACTTACTTTGCAGGAAAATCCGTCAAAACTGATGCATCAGCAGAGCTGGAGAAAGAGCCATGTTACCCAAATTTTGCTGACCAGTTTTTGTCATAATTACAGTTTAAATTTAATGGCTGCTACTGCCTTCATGCTCCAGTGAAAAAGATCTGCACACAAGCAATTACCGGCCAACTTGGCTGAATAAAACAAAGACCTGCAAGAAACCTATTTACAGGCAGGAAGAGCAGCAAAATTTGCCTGTAATTTACCTCTTCTTAATGTATTTCCTGATGCTTGTCAGTTCACTAAATTTACCAAATCCACACAAAAATAGGCTTCTTCCAGATGTGAAATGGGGCCTCAGGAATTTTCACACGGCTGTCTTGCAATGACACAATTATTTCAAGTCAATCAGTTGTCCAAACTGGGCAGAGCACCGGCTCAAGGGCTGGTCCCAGTGGGCAGTGGGGATGAGGCTGCCCTGTTGCACGGGAGGGAGGATATTTGTTGTTTGAATATGAATTAAAATGTGCTACAACCCCCCAGAGCCATGAATACGTCCTGTTTGGTTTCCAGTATAGATGCACCTTGCATACATGTATTTAAGTACGTTTAAGAGCCTGGACTAGACGATTTCTCAAACCCCACTCAGACGTCATTCCTATAATTTTACTATGGACTTTTCTCATCAGCAGCTTGTCCCCTGTCATCAGAGCAGTGTCCTGTCAATCAAGTAGCTATAAACAACTCATATAACTGCTACACACTGACGCAGCTTAGGTGAAAATACGCTTTGGGACATTCAGCATCCTCCAGCCAGCCTGCTGTGGTTCTTCTCTCTTATAATGAACCTTGTTAAGTCAATTCATTATGGTATAAATGATGGAGCTCTACCACAATCAGTATCTCATAGGAACTGAGCCTCCTCCATGTAAGCCACAAGAGTTCTTTCATCTCAGAGATGAAGAACAGAGCTATTTGGAAAAAAATATTGCAATTAGGACTATGTAATTTATAAGAAAACTGGCAGTCAGTGAGGCTAGCTTAATACTAAAATAAATTAAGACAGATGTAACAGAAACTCCCTCTTTTCAGCATGGAAACCCAGAGCCTTATGGTCAACTGCCTGATTAACTGTCCAAAGCCAGAACAGGTATGCTTGGCTCATCCTAAGTTGTTAGATGTTTCTACTCTTGAGCTGCTATTAATATTTTCACAGAACAAGATCAGGTCTGTGGCATTTATAAGCCTCTAAGGGTATTTGCAGTCTCGTAGTTGCTGTGAGAGGCTTGGAACAGGTCAGCTGAAACGCCTGCTGCATCTTATTTAGTATCTGTGCTATATTTTGAGATTCACTGTGAAAACTCCACTTCTCTCAGCAGAGTCAACTCAGCTTCTCCAGATATAGTGACTTAATAGCTTATCATTGTTAAACAAGCCCTAATTATCCAGTGCTGTAGGGATCTGAACTTCTAAGATTCATAGAGTAATATAGGTTAGAAGGGATCTGTGGGTGACTCTGGTCCAACCCCTACCTGAAGGAGAGAAGGTTGCTCAGGACTTCAAAGCTTCTCCAAGGAAGGAGATCCCAGAAAACTCTCCAGGTGCCTGGTACAGTATTTGACTATTGTTGTGGTGTTAAATATTTTTCCAATACCTAATCTGCATTTTCTTCTTGCAACTTGAGTCGATGGCTCCTTGTCTATCCATTATATCCTTCCCAGAAGAGTCTGGCTCTATCATCTCTACACCTTCCCAAAAAGTAATGGTTAGGACACAAGCAGCTGTATCCTCTGCCTTCTCCATGCAGAACAAACCCAGGTCCTTCAGCCTCTCCACGTACATCCAGCGCATCAGCCCCCCAACCTCCATGCCTTTTGTGCACTGGGTACCCAGTGCCCAAAGTACCCAATTTGGGTACCCAAATTGGGTAGTGCTCCAGATGTGGTCTCCATGCACCAAACAGAGGAAGGATCACTTCCCCACCCCAAACAAACAGAAACTTCTAGGCCGATGGACCTTTATGGTCATGCACCCACCCCTTGATTGACAGACAGGGTCCTTGACCAATGAAATGCCTCAGCTGAGAGAAGTTTCTGGACCACAACCATAAATGACCACAGCTCAGATTCAACTAGGGTATAAATGGAGCTGCTGGTGACTCCCACGGAGTTGTTGCTCTTTGGGGCAGGAGGTCTGCAGTGAAAGAGTCTCTGCTTTAGGCTGAGACCCCAGCTAAGGAACAGTCCTGGAGAACTAAGGCACTCCACTGTCTTACTGGTAAGCACTTTTCTGGGAGCCCACGAGAGTCCTCACTTTGTATGAGTGGGAAAATGCAGGTTTTGAATCATCATTCTAGAGTTTTGGGATCTCTTGAGTCTGAATTGGCTGTGTAGTGATTGAACTCCTAACCAGAATTAGAACCTGTGTTTTAGAATGTTGTTGGTGTGTTGGAATATTTTGGATAAACCAAATTTCTAGTTTGTTGTCTGCTGAACAGTTCTGGTTAGAATAAAGTCTGTTTGGAGCTTCCTGTTTGCCTAAAATGATTTTTGGGTGCTTCTGTGACATGCTGGATGTAGTTTTGATGGTGCAGCTCAGTATGGAGTTAATCTTCTTTGCCCCAAGGACACTGCTGACCCAAATTCCCTTTCTTTTCCACCAGGACCCCCTCATCCTTTTCTGTAAGTCTGTTTTTTTTAACTCACTTAGCACCCAGTATGTGCTTTTGGTATTACAAGTAGAATAATTACTTATTCTATTTTTTTTTCCTCAGAAATTTTAGTTAAATTGACTCATTAATAATTCGTTCATCTTTCTCTCCCTTTTTAAAGATAAATACTGCATTACCCGATTTCATATCTTAAAGCGGCTCATCCATCTTCCGTGTGCTCACTTGAACGATCATTACAAGCTCTGCAGTTCCACTGCCTGTCTCTTTAAATATTTAAGGATGAAGTGAGGGCAGACAGTTTGAAACCCTCTGATGCATCTGAGTGTTGAAACCGGCTTCATTCCCATTCTAAATTGAGACGTCACCCCCTTATCCCTGCTGTTAACACTGGTCTTTGGTCACAGATGATTTTTTTCGGGGTAGACTGCGCAAAAATGGCACTTCAACCTTCTCAGCAGCATCCATCAATCCAACTTCTGCATCAGCTCTCTCAGAGATCTTTGCTTTATTGTAGCAGAACATACAGAAACATAAGAGCAGATATGAAGGGTTCGTGGTATGTTTTCAGGGGACGCACATGTGCCTTGACTTCAGGAGGTGTCCCACCTTCTGGATTTGTCCCTTTGGGTTCAGGTGACATATGCTGGAGGGTTGTTCTCCGCCAGTGCTGCACCAGAACCGGGTGAAAGAGGCAGCACCCTTAGTCTCCTTGACAGATGGGACGCAGATTGAAATTATCCAGATTTTAAAGTACCAAGTCTTCACTGAATTCTTCGTTTTCTTCCCTGGAGTCGAGAGATAATTTACTAATCCAATATGTAATTCTGGAACCATAGAATCATTGTGGTTGCAAAAGACTCTCAAGGTCATTGAGTCAAACCACAACCTGATTCTGGCACTAGCCCGTGTCCCTAAGAACCTCATCTACACGTCTTTTAAACCCCTCCAGGGATGGTGACTCCAGCACTGCCCTGGGCAGCCTGTTCCAATGCCCCACAGCCCTTTGGGGAAGAAATTGTTCCCCACATCCAACCTCAACCTCCCCTGGTGCAACTTGAGGCTGTTTCCTCTCATCCAACACAGCTAAGGAGATTTTGAGTACACAAGCTGCATTATGGTGATATTCCCCTGAGCAGAGCTCCTACCATCCCTTTCAAATCAATTGCTTCATCCCTACTTTGGTTATTCATGTGGCTTTGGAAATTCCCATATCTCTGTTCACCAAACTGTACAATTGAGCAGAAAGCTTCTGAAGCAGGTCCCACCGTTCTGTTTGTCCATGCATTGCAAAGGTCCCCATCCTGGCAGTGAGCAGTAAGTTGTCACTCTTGAACTTGTTCTCCATTTGTCTACCAGTGGGGAAATACCCTGGCATACCAACGTGTACACATGCAATTTAAATGCATGGGACGTGAAGGGGCTGATGAAAGTCTTTTCTGAAAAGAGGAACCTTGGAGGAGCAAAGTAGCAGCACATCCATCCCAGGGCAGCACAGCAAGACACCAGCTTGAGGTATGACAGAGCTTCCACCGTGAACCTCAGCAGAGATGGACTTGTTGGCATGGCCCTCATGTTTTCCACCCCAAGACCCTTCATAAGATAGAGACATCCTTGCAGTCAAAATTTATTATCCTGCCAACCTCACCACACACCAGCTGCCACCTGAGAACAGGCTTCTTCTTCAGCTAATTAGTTGTAATTGCAGCATTCCCAGTTCTGCTTCTCACTCTGTGTTGCCTTAATAGATGCATGGAGCTAGGGATGTTTTTCATTGCATTTCTATGCACATGCAAAGGTCAGGATGTCCCTGTGCACAAAGATGTTCAGGAGCCCCTGAGGAGCAGTTGGAGGGTTTCCAGAACCCAACAACCAATCTGGGTCTGTGACTGAGGACTTCTCTTCTGCTAAAGCTTGATTGTTGAAAGAAATGACTTGTTTTAAATTTAAATGGATCACTAAAATTCAGCTGCTTGAGCAAGATGAAAATTAAGCTAATGTGGTTTTTTTATCTTAATAAGGTATTTTCATCCTCTCACAAACGAGAATTCACCATTTCAGAAAAAGTCAGTATTTCTATCAGGAAAAACACCATTCTCCTCCAGCAAATCTGGCACAAGGGTTGGGATTCCCAAATCTTACTGGTTGAGTTGTTAATGCTTTGGTGTGAGTGTGGACCAGCCTCTCCCTTCTTTCCATCAGCCTATATTCATGCACACATGTGCATACTGACTCAGCACCACAATGGGTGGCTCCTACAGACACAGAAGATGAATGAAGAGATCAGACCCAGACCTCAAAACAAGCCCAGTCGTGTTTGTGTGCTCTTGATCTAGCAATAAGATTTTTTTTACTTTTCTCACTTTCCCAACTGGCCAATGTAAACCAGAAATCTGAGCTCACCTGTTTGTGTTTGTCTAAAAGTACTTGTCCTCACCTTCTCCATGAAACTTTAATCTCAGATGTCCTTGCAAAATACGTTCTGGGATGCCCAGCAGTCTGGATGCTGGACTTGGTGTACAGGATGTAGAATATGATTGGTTTCCAAAATCAAATGTATGACAGACTTGTGGTGGCTCTACAGCATGTGAAACTGGGTGCATTTAATAGATGTGCATCTACAGCCATCTGACATACCTTAGGGGTCCTCTTTGTCCTCCAGTTACCAACCTAAAAGGGCACAGACCTCTCATAAGTCCTGTGTGATATTTGCTGGAAAGATGAGGACAGACTTTTGAACAGGGTCTGTTGTGATAGGACAAGGGTTGATGGTTTTAAACTAAAGGAGGGAGATTCAGGCTGGACATGAGGAAGGAATTGTTGGCCCTGAGGATGGTCCCAGGTACCCAGAGAGGTGGTGGATGAACCATCCCTGGAGACATCCCAGGCCAGGCTGGATGGGGCTCTGAGCACCCTGAGCTGGTGAAGATGCCCCTGTCATGGCAGGGGGGGCACTGGGGGAGGTTTGAAGGTCCTTTCTAACCTGAACTATTCTGTGATTTTATGACTCTATGACTTCTGACTTGCAATGCTTTGCACCCAGAGTCCTCCCAAATTTCTGCATTGACTTTAATTGTTTTAGAATAGCCTACACTCACTCAATTAGAGACTTATCTACTTCCACACCATGACAAAGCACAGAAATTTGTCTTCTGTTTCCACTGTTGCTCAGATGATGCATACCCCTCATAAAACCAGCCACCAAGAGTTTTGACACAGAACCAGGGAGGGTATAGTCAAATTTTATGTTATGTACTGTGAAAGGAATATTATTTCATGCAGCTCCAATTAAGCTGTCGTGGTTGTGGGAAAAAAAATAGTCACATGTTCTGCTCCAAGACAGAGACAAAATCTTCAAGCACTGTCATCAGCAATGGAGTTGAACTGGGAATCAGTTTTCCCTCCCACTGCGTCGTCTTAGATGTTTCTATGAGATGGCAGCATGGAAGCCTGGTGGAAACCCCTCTGCTTGCTGCAGATAGTAAATCAGATAGCTTAAAACTGCAGGTGGAGTCGCAAATTTGGGATAGCAAGTCACCTGACTGCACTTTGGTTATGTCAAATGGCATTTGTCACTCTTTAATATCCCAGGATTATTTCTTTCCAGGTTTGAGCCGGCTGCTTTATCAGCTACTGCAGACTATGCATTAGCTAGTTTAACTACAGATATTTTCAGTTTGGGAATTTACTTCTATGAGGGGTAATGAAAACATATTTATAGTAGCAGACTGTCAGGTGGTACAACCAAGTTCATGTCGTCAGAAGAGCAAGCCTATCTCATGGAGATCTTCTATAGAGTATTGTGAGTACTTTTCTCCTCTTCTGTTAAAATATTAAAAATTGTGAATTCCAGCCTGACTCCCTATCAGTGATGTCTTTCAGTGGTGTGGTTTTCACCTTCGGGACAGTGAGGCATTGGAAAAGGTTGTCCAGAGGTGTTGTGTAGTCTCCATCACTGGAGGTTTTCAAGACCCAACTGCACAAAGCCCTGAGCAACATTGTCTGACCTCAGAGCTGACCCTGCATTGAGCTTGGAATAGAGACCCAAAGTCCTTTCCAGCCTGAATTATTCTGTGATCTCTATGTCATTGTTTTGTGGATGCTGTTCTGGAGCACATTCCATCCAATCGGCTCTCTCAACATCTCCTGACTTCTCTTTCTGCTTTTTTCTCCCCTGTGCAAGAGTAGCACACCTGAAGGGCCAATGCTACATCCCTTTACAAGGGCTAGTATATGAGGAGAAGAAAGAGCCTTAGTGCCTGTGCTGGAGAATTTACCCTTTCATTCAAATGTGACATTTTTGTCCCAAATGGCCAGGACTTGAGACCTTTCTGAACCAGGCAAGGGATAAATGCAACCAGACTGGGCTCTCCTGCAGGAGGAGAAAGTAGACAACTCCTGAGGTCCCTCCTGTCCCGATGATTATCTTCCACTCAAGCGTAAGTTTAATTTTAAGGCTTCAAAGCAAGGATGTTTTTCTAATGCCTCGCTTTTGCTGCAACATCAGTAAGAGACCAATAACTGAAATGGCTCAGCAGCAACTGGGTCAGCCCATCAACTATTTTGGGGCTGGCTGTGTAATGTTTGATAGATCAGCTGGTTAGGGTGACATCTACCTGCAGAAACAGCATCTCGCACACCATCGCTCTGCGCTGGGTGGAACAATAGCAGGAGAGTTTCTGGGTGGTCCCTCCTATAGGACGCAGTACCCGGTAGGAGGAGAAGCTGCCAAGCTTTGGGAAAGCACAGAGCCTGCAGGAAGCTGTTGAAGCCTCTGTGGTGAATACACATGCCAGCTGAATTTATGTCCTGGGTGGATGGGATTTATTACAGCAGTGGTACTGATTAGGTTCAGAAAAAGACAGTGGTGCAAGTCACACGCCTCCTTCATGAAGGAGGGGAAGGACCAACACATCTCACTCAACGGCCAGGGTCCTGGGGAAAGGAGAAACATTTCTCATGTGTGGTGGTATAAGGAACTTGAAGTGAATGGAAAACTGTGAAGCACACCTTGGATCATGTCCCTTCACCCTCCTCTTCACAGTCTGTCCCTGAAGCTGCCTTAAACCTCAGCAAAGTCCCACAAGGTCTGCACAAGGTGAGGTTTCCATAGACAACTGCATCACTCTCTCATCTCACTGAGTGATAAACTGCTTCTCTGTAGAAATGAAGAGGCTACTGCCTCTTTGCTGGTGGCAAAGATCATGCAGAGCCAAGGTGCTGGAGTACCCTCCCATTCCCATGTCGTGGTACCTGGCTTCTGCTCAGGCAATGGGCAAGTTGAGAACCTGCAGACACATCAGAGCCAACCACAAGCCAGACTGCTCACAGTGTACCATCACACCAGCTTTTTGATGTGTGCTCCTCTCCATTCTGGTGTTCCGTGTCTGAAATAGTCATGAATTAGGACTTGCCTGATGTTCAGAATTTCCCAGGACTCAGCTCTTCTCTGCAGTAGGGTGGCTCTGGGAACCCTCCATACAGGGAGCATCACATCCTATTTTGTGTCTTACCTCTTCACTCTGTCAGCTACATGCTGGTCCAAGCTGGACCTCTCTCTTGATGTACCTACCCCGTACCCAGTACCTAAAGACCAGTTAAGCCCACACCACGTCACTCATGAGACACTTGCAAGAGGAACAGCACCAGCAGCCACGGAAGCCTCTTTCAACCCACCAAGGTGCATCCCTCCCATGTCCCGTGATGCTCATCATGTTGGTATTTGGAGTTATGTGTTCATCCTGCACTCTGTGTTCATGTCTTACTTCCAGTGAGCCACAGCTTCCTCAGGCTCCCTCCAAAACAAGGCTGTGAAGCACCGGGAACCCAAATTTTCCCTCACAGCTTCCTTCTGCTCTGACATTTATATTACTCATTTGCCTGTAGCATCACATCGTGTGACAACGGGTAATGTATAGCCTGTCATCGGAGGGAGACAGGAGATCACTCAATACTGTTCTCTTTCATTTCCCTCTGACTGAAAGCCACCCATGTGGATTTTAAGACTCTGCTAATTTCCCTTCAGCTCTGCAAGCTATCAATTGCCTATGCCCATATGAATATTTTTCTCTCTCAAAGAGGGAAATAATTGAAACCAAGGGGGAAAAAAGACTGAAGGAAGAACTGCACAGTCTCAAAGGGATTCACTCAAAACCAGACATCCATACCCCTCCAGAGCTTGGATTTCATCCCAGGCACAAGAGCAGGGACTGGAAGCCTACCACCCAACAGGACAGTGGGTTTTGCAGCTTCCTAGGAGGGATGGCATGACTCCTGGACTGGTGAGCTTTGTTCTGAGATTCCAGGCTGCATCCCAAGGCCTGCAAAGTGTGAAAACATAGGATTCTGGAGAACCAACCGGATTTTAAGCCAGGGAAAGGCAGTGAAGTGGGGGGATTTCTGTTGCCTAGTGTAGGAGGTTCAAAGTGTCATCCTCAAAGTCTGCACAGCCACAGCCTCAGATGTTCATTAACATATTTTGCTAAATCGAGAGTGTATGCAATTATATTATTAATAACTGCCAGTAAAAACACATAACATGCTATGCACCAGCAAAATAGATGTGCTTCTCAGCAGCTTCTTTTGCCTCATCTTGTTCAAAGCCCACAGATACAGCAGCAGTGTTGGGGAATCTTATCCCTGTATGATCTTCCACCAAGACAGTCTGCTCTGTTTCATCTCTCCATTTGCTGCTTGCTCCATTGAGTGGCCAACAGCCTGTGCCTGACTTGGAAGTACTTCTTCAACCCTAGGTGGACTTCTGTGGAGCTCCCGCAACAAGACACAACTTGTTTATACCTGTTCCTGCTTGTGGCAATCCCAGCACCCACTGTCCAGGCAGGAGCTTCTGCTACAAACAAAGACTCCCCAAAGACTCTCCAAAGACAGAAGGCAGGGGCTGGTACTCCCCCAGAACATCATCCCTTACCCTGCAAGATGTAGAAAGTGGGATTTGCCTTGTCTGCCTATAAGGGAAGGATGCAATTATCTAAATAGGTGCATAGTGCCAATTGTGACACATTGGGGTGTTCGCAATATCTATGTGGCAACAAAGTGGGTGAAGGGTCTGGAGTGCAGAACTAGACAAATGGCAGAGGCTAATGATTTATTGTTATTTCAGCATCTGCTGACTTCAGAAAGAAAAGAACCCATTTCTTCCCTTTCATTGTTGGACTTTGGGTGTGTTTTCCCATCGCCTCCCTGTTGAGTCTTCCTCCTCTCCTGAGGAATCCACAGCAGTAATAATGTATTTTGTTTCAAGTTCTTTTAATCATAGGAGCTTTCTGACGCATTTGATTTTTTTATCTTGTAAATGAGGCACTTGGCAGCAAGAAGAGATCTGCAGCAGCCCATTTAAAACAAAGCAAGAGCAACACATCTTACACCAGAGTGCAACATTTTAGAGCTTTCTGCATCACCACCAGCTGATGTGGCTTGTAAAACCAGGGCAGACCCTCCATGTGGCATCACCAGCACTCAGCCTGGATCAGCATCACCCTGGAGAGGAGCGTTAAGGCAGAAAACTTTCTGGTCCACACCAAGGCAGCCTCAAAAGCACTTCTGAACCACACACGGCTGATGATTGCCATCCACCCTTGCCAGCATGAGCCATTATAATGACTGCAGCATGAAGTCAACCTAAAAAGTCCTTCCAAGAGCAGGTGTCTGTCTGTGGGAGATCGAAGTGCTAATTCTCTCAGCAGGCGGCAGCTTTTTCAGAAAAATCTGTTTTCTTGCACCAGTTCTTTACTAGGTTCAGGAGGGGCTATTTCCCCCTCTTGTGTTTTAACCCCAACCATCAACTAAACCCCACGCGGCCACTCACTCACTCCTCCGCAGTGGGATGGGGGCGAGACTCGGAATGGTAAGAGTGGGAAAACTCATTATTCAGGATAAAGACAGTTTAATAAGTAAAACAAAAGCCACACACACAGACGAAGCAAAACAAGGAATTTGTTCACTGCTTCCCATGGCAGGCAGGTGTGCAGGCATCTTGAGGACAGCAGAGCTCCATCACGCATAATGGTGACTTGGGGGACTACGGGTGTTTGTTCTCTCACTGACTCTAGCAGGAGCATAGACCTTTAGATGGCTAACGTAAGGAATGAGAAATATTGTCCTAAGAGAAGAAAATAGGAAATGTTTTTTCCAAAGGGGGAGTGATAAAATTATATTCTTCCCCTGTTCCTCATTGTATTATTTTGCATTTTCAAGCAATTCCTTTTTTTCCCATGATTACAGATACATTCATTAATACTGAATGAGCCAATAGAGTAGGGACATCTAAACAACAAAGAACATACTGCAGAAATTGAGGGGGGGGCGGTTCTGGTGTGCTTAAATTCTGCAATAGTTTTCAGGTCGTTTCTTGTGCCACATCCTTTGCTAGAGGGTTGGAGAAGGACTCAGTTTTGCGTTTAAGTCTTTGGGCATTGGGGATAACAGAGAAAATCCCCCGTATCAAGCCATAGTCAATTATAATTCTCTGGGCATTGAGTTCAGCTCTCCATTCTGTGTCATGGTTGCTTTGATGCATCAAGATGAGCAACACAATGACAGCTGCAAGGTCCAAGGTGACCACAGATTTGTTACAATAATCACTGGTTTAATTACAGTTTGTAGGATCCTTGAATTACTTGATTGCTGCTGTCATCAGCTCCCATCATCTTCCCAGAGCTCTTCAAAGATGACACAAGTTCTAGGCTCTGCATATAAATAAAGGTCTGATCACATAGTGTCTGTAATAAATATCAATCATTACAAATGGTCCTTTATCTGAAATAGATACATATACCCAACCAAGCAAAAATAGACTGTTTATTTGGAAGATTTAATCTCTTTCCCTATTGATAAACTGTCAGACAGTACATCAAAATCTCTAAAAGTTTGTCTGTTATTCATAAAATAATTTATGAGAACAGGACTCTCATCTGCAGATTCATTTTTATTGCCACTTTGTGAGAAATATTCAGCATTTGATCTGACATTATTGATCCCACCCCATCAACTCTGCTCTTGCAATAAGCAAGCATTAATATTTAGATTCTGATGAGATTATAATGACTGTCCATTAAACCTTATTAACTAGTTAAGGCTCTGTCCTGCCACTGTTGTGAAGAAACTACAGAAAAATATCTGTATTTAAACTTTATTTAACGAAGTACATATAGCTGCATTTTCAGAGTTTCTTCTGCCACATTGTGACCTCCATTTAATCAGAAACTTAGAAGAAAATAATTCAGTCTTTCACACATTTCTTCGTAGTGAATTTTACCTTCTTCCCTGTGGTTCACAAAATTAGTGCAGCCAGTTCTGCAGGGAGGATGTCAGAACTTGGTGCAATATACAGTCATTTATATTCACACTGAACCATATTCAACCCAGATGAAAGTCAGTAACGTTACTTCAGAGGTACATGAGTTTTCAGAGAACAGCTCAGGCTCTGCATATAGATCAAGACCTGGCCAGGCAACATCTGTAATACAGAACAGCTGTCCTAAAAAATGTTCTGCTTGAAAGAAAGTGATGGAGCAAAGAGTGAATGCATCGAGCAGAGCCTGACTTGAAGTTGCTGCATTCATCTGCACAGAAGCCAGAAATCTTTCAAAATCAGTCTTGATGAGGAAACCACTGAACATTTTCACTCATTCATAAAATGAACAAATTTCTTTTGGGCTTGGGACCCCCTGAGAAATGGCTTCTCCTGTTCCAAGCACTGACTTCATTCTCTACAGGCAATTATAGTAATACAGAAGTTTAAAAAAATATAGATCAATCATTTGCAAAGAGCTGCAGAGCCATTTTGATCTAATTTCCACCCCAAACTTTGC
Source organism: Streptopelia decaocto (assembly GCF_964273445.1). Classification (NCBI taxonomy): domain Eukaryota; kingdom Metazoa; phylum Chordata; class Aves; order Columbiformes; family Columbidae; genus Streptopelia; species Streptopelia decaocto. The sequence continues at coordinate 162,653,518 of NC_138655.1, forward strand.
CCACTCTTGCTCTGCCCATGGTGAGCAATCACAGCAGCAAGGATTATCATACTTCTTCATCACTTGTGTTCAATAGTCGTTGGAGATAAATAATCCATGGAAACAACTGTTGCCCACTGTCTAAATAGAACAAGATAAATAATACACATTTATTTTTGGTGTCATTTGGCTTTTATTGCCTCTTCTGTTAAAAATACCTTGACTCTGTTTTGCATTTGTCACTTAAGATATCCCCCACAACTAGCTTTTTGGACCATGTATTTATATCCCGTGGCAGAATCAATGTCTAGAGAGAAAACAGGTAAAAAATATTTTACTTATGAGCACAATTATATAAAGAATAATATTATAAGCTGGCACAAATACCCTCTTCAGGTAGTACGCAAATTTTAGCTGTGAGATTTTATGGGTTTTTTTGCAAGGTCCACTGTGCAAGCAAATGGTAAGAATAATGAATTTTGCACCATTAGCTCTCAACGCAATTAACTCTACCTGCCTTTCTTACATTTTCATTTATATGTGGAAATAGAGAGGTTCAAAAAGCAAAGTGGTCCTTCCCTCCCTGACGAAGAACTGAATTCAATGACCATGACCCATCATGTCAGAGTCATTTAGCAAAGCAGTGAAGCACTGCTTGGATAGAGCACAGGGCTGCTGAGTCAGCACCTCTTAGAAAGATTCAGTTTAATTAACAAGCAGGTTCCTGGAGAATAAAAATAACTCAGAACATTATTTCCAGTGCATTAAATCTATAGCAAAGTACTAAGTGGTAGTGCAGTTCTTCCCACTGTCTCTGAATCCTGATTTTAGACAAACTGGGGTCCATCAGTAGAGCTGGGGATGAGCATAGACCTCAGCAAACCCACACTGCTGTGGCCAAGGGAGAAGTTCGGTGGTTTGCCATCAGCCTGTCCATCTGCTGGCAGCTAATCATGGACATCCTGGTACTTCTGCTGCTGGAGACAAAATTGGGGCATTCTGATGAGCATTGAAATTGTTTTTCTTCCCCTTCAATTAACTAAACAGCTATCTATGGCATCCGCAGCAGCAACATTTTTAATCCAGCATGTGAAGGCAGCCATCTGTCCTCCCTCCCTGAAGCTATAGGAACTTGTGCTGTTACAGATATGGTCATGCAGTGACAGAGAAACACCATCACTCAATTGGAAAAACATATTGCTAACCTGTGTTATGGCTCTTCCCTCCCTCCCTTTTCCACTCTCAGTCCCTTCTGCTCATTCTAGAAGATTTCTCCTTAGTCTAATTGGATTTCCAGGTTTCTCTGCTTCCTTTCCTCTCCTTTCCTCTTTCTTACACGTGCTTTTCCAGTTTATTCTAGTTCCTACTGTCTCTTTGCAATTCCCCACCACAGTCAGTGCACATCCCTGTATTCTCCGATATCTCTTTCTTCCTACTTGGCTTCTCTGTGCAATTTCTTTCTCTGGATATGAGCCAGCGTGTGCCCAGGTGGCCAAGGTGGTCACCAGCATCCTGGCTGGTACCAGCACTGGTGTGGCCAGCAGGCCCAGGGCAGTGATCGTCCCTGTGCTGGGGACTGGGGAGGCCAAACTGTGAATCCTGGGGGCAGTTTTGGGCCCCTCATGCCAAGAAAGGTCTTGAGGTGCTGGAGCGAGTTGAGAGAAGGGAACGGAGCTGGGGAAGGGGCTGGAGCACAAGTGTGATGGGAGCGGCTGAGGGACCTGGGGGGTTCAGCTGGAGAACAGGAGCTGAGGGGAGACAGGGACACAAAGAAACGGCCTCAAGTTGCGCCAGGGGAGGTTGAGGTTGGATCTGGGAACAATTTCTTCCCCAAAGGGCTGTGGGGCATTGGAACAGGCTGCCCAGGGCAGTGCTGGAGTCACCATCCCTGGAGGGTTGAACAGATGGAGATGAGGTTCTCAGGACATGGGGTAGTGACAGGGGTGAGTTAATGGTTGAACTCAATGACCTTCAGGGTCTTTTACAACTAAAATGATTCTGTGATTCCTGGAGTCACACAGTGCAGCTTACCAGTGGTTTCTCCTCTCCCTCGATGGACCAAAGCAGAAAGTATGAGAAGCTGGGTGACTGTAGGCAAGAGTTTCCATTGCCTGTGGTGTTTTATTTCAGCTGATCTTGTGTCTGAAGTTCAAGACTAGAACCAGGAGTGTCCAGGTTCCTGTCGTGGTTCATTTCTATCCTTGCCCATCTCATCTCAGGTGCTCAAAGGGCTGACAAGCATGTGGGGATTGACCACATGAGTTATACACTTAGAAAGACTGGTCTTCTCACATCAGATACTATTATCCTCAGCACAAGCCTACTGGTGTCACTTACTAAATGACTACATGAACATTTTCTTTTCTTGCAATACATCAAAGTCTCCTGATGCTTTTAAGGGTATTTTTCATCCTCTTTCACATTCTAAAAGGCTTAGAAACAAGTATCCTACAAGACTAATATCCGTCAGATAGATTAAGAACACCATTCACAAATGTTATTTAAATATCAAGACGAGAGCAAAGACTTGATTCAAGAGTCTTGAAACATTCAGACCAACAACCTGGGTTTATTTGTGTCCTTCTCTCTAAGCAAGTGGTGACTTTGGAAAAGAGAAAAACAGGAGAATTGCCTGTTCTCTTCCATTGTGAGTTAGTGATGTGATGTCTTGGTGGTGTTTTAGAAACCATGGAGTTGTATGTAAATGTGATGCGGTGCCCAGAAGAGTGTGAAGAGGAGAAGAAAAGCCTGGAGAGTGTAGAGAGATGGACAACATCCTTACAAGGCTGATTAATCAGCACAGCCTAATCAAAGGATGTGTTAAAAAGATCTCAGCTGACAGCGAATGTGCATAGAATTGAGTCAGATGGCCCTTTTACATTAAAATTTTTTAATTTATATGTTATAATAAGGCTTAAATTTCCCAGAACAAGATGACTGTCAATATATGTAAAATCCAGTACAGACAGACAGGAACACCAGCACTGGGGTTCTAGGCTCCCCATGTCAGATGAGATGGTCAACATACGGAAAGCTTTATATACATAAATATATAAAATAAAATAAAATAAAATAAAATAAAATAAAATAAAATAAAATAAAATAAAATAAAATAAAATAAAATAAAATAAAATAAAAATCATAGCCTGAGTCAGGCCAACCATTTTTTTTTTCAGTCCTGGAAAGAGATGAGATGCTGAGAAATTAAGAGAGATGTTCCAATGAAGCTTTCCCTTCGGGCAAATGCCTCCACATCCTGACCCTTTCCTTAGATGCATTTCAATGCATTTGCAGCTTCTGATGTAAAATTCTGCTTGAAATTTCTCCCCGCGGGTCTAATAACAAGAAGCAATCTCCATTCAGCTGTTGGAAAGGCAGTAACATCCCCACTAACATGCGAGGCTAAATCTGTTTGCCTGGTAAGATCAGTCTTGATCTTGACATGGGGAGTGTATGGACTCACTGCTGTGAGTTCCTGCTCAGGTAGATGTTTTGTCTGGTAAAACCATACATCTGCTGGGAAAACTTCTGTCTGACTCCTTCCGTCTCCAGGAAAAGACACATTTGTATTACAGGTAGACCCAAAATAGTCTTTACCTCTCTAGGATATATCTAATGGAGCTGAAAGGTTTTGGAGTCAGACTGAGAAGGCACTCAAGCCTGAATTTAGGGTTTTAACAATTTAGAATTGGGGGAAGACAATTTCAACATGTGTTTCAGAAGGGGTTGGTATTCCACCACCCTTATGCTGTCAGCTTTCTTAGCTACCACGACACTAAAAATCATATCCAGGCTGCAGAGGAAATCATGCTGGTCTTTGCATGCTGGATCTTAATTCATGTGAAGTGTGAAGTTAGGTGTGAAAAGATGGTCATGAACTCTGTTTCTCAGGAAGCAAGGAAAATACTTCTGGAAAAATACATAATGGGGAAAGAAAGGAGAGAAAGTTGGAACAGGAAGGAAAGGGGGACTTGGAGAAGGAAGGTGAAACATGATCAATTAAAATTTCCCCTGAGAGCCCCAACCACTCTTTCCTCTGGGGTAGAAATTGGAGGTAGAGGCTGCCTTTCAGCTTGCAAGCCTTGGATTTCCTTCAGTTCCCTCTATGCAGCCTTTGTCCCATTTATTGCACTTGTGGAACTGATTAGTCCAGAGAGGAACAACCATCTTGCAAAGGGTTATTTGAAACTCCAGCAATAATCACTTTATTCTGAATTCCTCGAGAGGGCAATTTCGGGTCTCAGCGTAGGGAAGGAGCGTTACATATCCTAATAGCATTGACACAAACCAGGGTGATACGGTTCAGTGGTTTGGCCCATATGGAATAAAATAGGTCAGTTATTTTACTAGGAATAAGAGTGGGGGGCTTATAAGTACATACGAAGCTTTAAAAAACAATTCAGTGCGTCTGCTGAAAGGAAATTTTGCCTATAGAGCTTCGGCTGTTGGTGACACAGGTGACACTGCATGTGGACCATCGCTTTGGAGTTGCTGATCCCCGGTGTCACAATATGAATCACAGAATCACAGAATGGAGTGGGTTGGAAAAGACCTCAGAGATCATCAAGCCCAACCCTTGGTCCAACTCCAGTCCATTGACCAGATCATGGCACTAAGTGCCATGTCCAATCTCAGTTTAAAAACCTCCAGGGCCGGTGAGTCCAGCACCTCCCTGGGCAGCCATTCCAATGCCTGACCACTCTCTCTGCAAAGAATTGCTTTCTAATCTCCAGCCTAAATTTCCCCTGGCAGAGTTGAAGCCCATGGCCACTTGTCCTATTGCTGATGCCTGGGAGAAGAGCCCAATCCCCACCTGGCTAGAACTGCCCTTCAGGTAGTTCTAGAGAGTGCTGAGCTCAGCTCTAAGCCTCCTCTTCTCCAGACTAAACAAGCCCAGCTCCCTCAGCCTCTCCCCATAGGGCTTGTGCTCAAGTCCCTTCCCCAGTCGTGTTGCTCTTCTCTGGACCCGCTCCAGCACTTCAATCTCTTTCCTGAGCTGAGGGGCCCAGAACTGAACACAATACTCCAGGTGTGGCCTCCCCAATGCAGAGCACAGGGGAAGGATCACTGCCCTTGTCCTGCTGACCACGCTGGTTTGGATACAGGACAGGACACCATTGGCCTTCTTGGCCACCTGGGCACAGTGTTGGCTCATGTTGAGCTTCCTGTCCATTAGTCCCCCCAGGTCCCTTTCTGCCTGGCTGCTCTCCAGCCACTCTGTGCCCAGCCTGGAGGGGGTTGTTGTGGCCAAAGTGCAGGACCCGGCACTTGGCATTGTTGCACTTCATCCCATTGGAATCGGCCCATTTTTCCAGTCTATCCAGATGCCTCTGCAGAGCCCTCCTGCCTTCCAGCAGATCGACACTCCCTCCCAACTTGGTGTCATCAGCAAATTTGCTGATGATGAACCTCCTTTCCTTTGTTGTGAAGAGTTCTGGTACTGAAAAACCTGGGAATGAGGAAATAAAGATGAGCCAGAAGAATCTAGCAGAGAGACCTTTCGTGGTGTATGTGCCTCACAGCAAGGAGTAGCTCTGGGGACCACGGAGACCACCTATGACCACCAAACTTTGACAATATGAACAGTGTCTAAGTTGAGAGGAGCCAGAGACAATTCTCATCACCTCATATCTACATCTCTTGGGTCCACAACGTTTCAGAAAATAGCCAAAACCCATGAATAAGGATGCAATGACATGATTCAAATATAGCCTGGCTCTTTATTTGTTCTAGTGTAAACTCCAGTTTCTGCAGGGTTCAGTCAGAAGGTTTTCCTTCTTTGTGACATTGCTCTATATTCACTATTTGCATGCCAAATACAAAACCAGGTATATTCCAGCATGAAAAACTAGCCAAAGCTAGAAATAATCATTTTACTTACTTTTCTGATGGGGAAGAAGATGTGAGAGAGATCTGCCCTCTTGCTATTGGCAGACAGTGTTGCTCCGAGTATCGAAATTCAGAATAAAAGCAAAATTAAAAGGGAAAAACAATAGAAAAAAAAAAAGGAGAAAAAATGCCCATGATTGACTGGAATGATAAAAATCAGTTAATTGGAAATGTGGCCTGCTCAGAAATTCATCCTGGATTCACTGCAGACCCAGCCCAGTTTGGTTTGAAGTGCAAACCCGTCCTGCCCAGGACTTGACCAGATTATTGTGGAACTGCAGAAACTGACCCTGGACCACGCAGATTTTGGCCCAGATTTGCTTGAAAGCAGCTCTGATCTCTGAGGGCCTGGGGGAGCTCGGAGAGGAGGCGCCAGGTTCACCTGCTGCCAGCCAAATAATGAGCCAAAATCCAGGGTTATTTTCATCTGAGCCAGTAACAGAGAGGATTTGTCTTTTTTCTTCTTTTTTTTCTTTTTATTTTTTCTTTCTTTTTTCTTTTTTATTCTTTCTTTTTTCCTTTTTTTTCTTTTTTCTTTTTTTTTATTTTTCTTTGTTCTTTTTTCTTTCTCTTTTCTTTTTTCTTTTTCTTTTTCTTTTCTTTTTCTTTTTCTTTTTTCTTTTTTCTTTTTTCTTTTTTCTTTTTTCCATTTTTCATTTTTCATTTTTCTTTTTTCCTTTTTCATCTTCTCTTCTCTTCCTCTCCTCTTCCTCTCCTCTCCTCTTCTCTCCTCTTCTCTCCTCTTCTCTCCTCTTCTCTCCTCTTTTCTTTTTTCTTTTCTTTTTTCCCCCCTTTTTTTTAAATGAAGAATTAAGGGAGGGGAGCCAGTTCCAATCCCCACATGGCAAAACGACGACATACCCCTTTACAAGAAATTAATTACTTTCGCAAAGCCTCACATGCTTTCCATTGGCACCGCTCAGGGCTCTGCCCTTTGAATTGCCATACCTCCTTGATTAATTCTGTCACAAGAGCGAGTGCAGCTCCAAGCAGGGGAAGTTAAACCGGCTGGGTTTCATAAACACTTTCGCAGGCTCACAAATCTTTTGCCGGAGCTCAAAGGGAAATTAATTTGTTACATAAATCTTAGGATAAATGCCATGTTTGGGAGGCTTCCTGGTTTCGTTTTATGAAACGGGCCTGGGCAGAGTCACAGGTTGGTCTCGTGGGACAAAGACTTGTAGTGGAAACCCATAAGCCATTCTAATTGCATTAAAACACCTGCTTTTAAAAAAACATCAAGGCTGCAGGATCAAACACTTAAAATTTAGGAAATGCCAGAACTAAGTTTGCTGTGCAATAGTGCTGGGCAAATAGGGATTATTATTTTTTTTGTTTGCTTGCCAAAGCTAAAAAAAAATTAGCTTGAAATGAAAACAGATTATTTGTTTGGGGGAATGGATTGAAATCAAGCCCTTGAAATGAAATGGATTAATGAGGTTAAAAATAAAAGTCGTTACAACTTAATTTGGGATCGGCCTGGAACAAAAATGAACATAATTGCAGTTATCAAATGCTCTCAAAATGATGTCTAGACCCAGTTTTGAAACAGAAGCATTGCTTCCTCCTGCTGTTTTCTGTTTGAAATGGCTGAAAAAACTCCACTAATGCCATGCCCCATCTTCCATTCACTCACATACACCCAACCAGACTGCCATTTCCAACCAATTTGCTATTTACATCCCAAAGACATGTGGTTTTAATTGCCAGCATCTATTTTCTGTGAGAGTATGCATCACAGCTTAACTCAATAAGATCATGATACGCTTTGCTGGCCCAACATTTGGGGCTCATCACCTATTTTTTGCATAGGATGGGTGGGGCTTGGTAGAGAAGAAACTGTCAAAAATTTCCTCCTTATTTACTGTTGTGATGCATATTTTTGTCACTGACCCATCCCTACCCTGAAGAGTGAATAGATTGTTTTTCCTGGTGTCCTTGCAGCACTTGTTGTGGTGCTTGGGTACTTTCCAAACAGGGATCCATCATCACAACACTCGGGAGCAGAAAGGATGCCACTGCAGCATCCTACAAACCTGATGTCTATAGAGTAAACCTGAGAGTTTCTGCTCGCTTGCAGCAGGTGAGAAGGGGACATCTACAGGTGCTTCAGGAGGGATTTCTCTCTCTGAAGTTCAAAGGCCTTAAAATTAGCTGTCAAATCAGCCCTTACCTTCTCCCTCCGCAGCCAGTCAGCTATTCCAGAAGACAATCGTACCATTTCCATGAGAAATGCATCCTATGATGAGAAGAAAGACCTCTTAGCTTAGGGAAGCTTAGGGAAAATGAATATCCTCCCCCTTGGTGTTGTATTTTAGAGCACTTAGCTCTGTGTAATGTTTTTTGATATTTAAGATGTAGCTGGGACCCCTCAGCACATTTGCAAACCAGCCCCTGTTATTTCAGATTAATTTCAGATCAGGCTTTCTTGGCTGCCATGGTTAAGTGTTTAAAATCAGGTGAAAGGATCGGGCAGAACTTTACATTTAACAACTGTCTATGGTTAGAGGGCACAGATGTGGGAATGTTCAGCATCATCTCTTGTTTTTCATGAAGCTTTTGCCTTGTCCATCCATCCCTTCCATCTCCTGCGACAAACAAGTCAGTGTTGATCAGATAAAAACCCTTCCCTGATCACATACCTGGTGTGATCAATATTTTCCAAACTCTACATGGAAATGAGCACTCGAATCCATGGCTTTCCTGACCTTTGGTAAATCCTTCCATCTCTCACCTCCCTGTCCTGATCCCCAAGACAGACGTATAAAAAATTCCCTAAAATGAGCCTTGGAGCTTAAATTCATACGCCATATATTCACATAATTTTATATATAATTAATTTTAATATAAAATTAATTTAAATATATAATTAATTTTAATATAGAATAATTAATATACTTAGTATAATACTTGTATTCATATACATTAAATTAATATACTTAGTAAGGTATAACAACTATATACGCATGCATATATGTATGTAGCACATGAATACAGATTTAGAACATGGTTTCATCGCATCCTTGTTTCATATTGCCTCACTCCATAGGAAGACCAGAGCCTTGTTGCATTAAGAAATGTCAAAATGCAGCCCAGAATCACAGAATAACTTAAATTTGGAAGGAGCCGTGAAGGTCATCTAATCCAAGCCCTTGCCCAGAGCTGGACTTGCTGTCCAAGATACCTCAGGCAGTAGTTCTTGCTCCAAAGATTCTATGTTCTGAAGGCAAGAGGGAGAGGAAATATCGTCCCCTATACACAGAGCAGGAACAAGGATGGACATTGTGACCTGTTTGCAGGTCCACTGCCCACCTGGAGGGGCAATGCTTGTGCATCATCTTAGCTATAAAATTGTCCCTTTATCATGTGGGAAATACAAGGCTGTAATACAAACAGACCACCTCCCTTTCATCACATAGGCAAAGTAAGTAAAAATTTTATATTTTATTAGATGTAATAATGCAGCTGGGGAAAAAAAATGAATTTACAGATACAAGAAACCTTTTTTAGATTTAGATTTGATATAGTATCAAGTGTCACAGCTAAATTCAACTTGACAGCTCGGCTTAACGAGCTATGGATCCTTGAGGCCACCTGACAGAAAACACAGTACCTGCTAAGAAGAAGGGGAAAGAGCATGATGGAGAGAGGTGGGAGCCGATTATCTTCCTTGAGGAAGGAAGACACAAGGAATTCACTGTGCATGGAGCCAAGAGCATTTGATGGAGGAGGAAGGACAAATTGCAAAGGTTTATGTCCAGGTTCTCCATGAGAAGATGTTTTACATCAAAGCTCAGAGCAGACGTCAGAATGCATGTATTCTTGTATGAAAAATGTTCCCTCAAAGGTTGTGGGTTGTTGCTGTCCCCTCTTGGTGGAGTTGTCTCATTTCCGTGCCTGTTACCACACAAAGTGTTCTGCCTTCAAATGGCCATTCCGGCTGACTTTGGACCATGGCCTTGTGCCATGTACATGGTCATTAGGGTTTGGGGTTTGAGGCCATGCACTTCACACTACCATTTCTTCAGATGGCCAAGGTAAGAAGATTGAGGTAGTTCCACTCCTTTTTGACATCAGTGGGAGCTGGTGACCTTTAGGGAGGTGCATTCCCTGCACCAAGACTTGATGATGAAGGCCATCAGAAAACTTAGATCACTACTTGAAAGCACTTCAGCCTCTTGGCAGGGGGAATTTCCTTCCAGGCATGGACTGCAAGGGCAATAAATATTTTTACAGCTACAATGCGTTGAATGACTCCAACCGGAAGAGACCATGTCATCTTCTGAGCAGACCCAAACAAGTGAATAATCATCTTTTCAGAGAACAAAAGGTCAAAGGAAGGCAGGGTTGTGAGATCTTCGGCTGGAAAAACAGACCCTTCATCATGAAAGAGTCAGGGCAGTGCACACTAAGACGTCACGCATGTCGGGAGGGAGTGAGCCTTTCCGACACGAAAAGCGATGTTCTCTATCACATGGAAACAATAGCTCAGTCCTGTGTGAAGGCATCTGTTTCAGTTCATGGGAACTGGATTGTTCTCACTCTCCAAGGGTTCAACGCATTAATGCTCTGGGGGTCTTTGGTTGTTTGGTTGTTTCTTTGCTGGTGAGAGCACCCTGCAACACGCAAACAGCTACCTACGTTGCACACCTGATCAGGATGCTCCAGCAGCAACCAGGATCCAGCCTTTGGTCTAAGAAGTCTTGATCCTCCTGCCTCACGCCCTTGTGTTGGTAACTTCGGGTTCCCACCTGCCAGCAGAAGATTTCTCCCTTCCCCAAGAGTCTTGGAAATAAAACATAAAACCAAGCAAAAATGCTACACTTTGCAATGATTCCCCCATTTTTAGCAAGTTTAATAAAAACACTTCTTGGCAATTGTGTAAGGCATCTGGAACAAGAGACACCTCGTAACCAGAAAGCTGAGGAGAGCTTGTCTGTTTGCTATTAATCTTTTATTTTTTACTTTACAAGGAAGGGTGGGGATAGGAATGCTGTATTTTTCAGCCTACTGGTGGCCCTGAATTGGATTCCTCGCCTCCCACTTAATTCACACTTCAGCAGACAGTGAAATGTCTCAATCATGTACCTATTTCCTTCTGCAATGTCTTCAGCAGGGAGAGAGAGCATCATAACCTGGTGCTATCTTGGACACACATAGCTAGTGGCATGTTTGGTGTCCCCTCAAGAGCAGCTGCTAACAATGATGGCAGTGACACCCTTGGTGTTCCCCCACCTCACTAGCAAAAAGGATAGAATCATAGAGTCATAGAATAGTTGGGATTGAAGGGACCTTCGAAGCTCATCTAGTCCAACCCCTGCCATGAGCAGGGACATCTTCACCAGCTCAGGTTGCTCAGAGCCCTGTCCAGCCTGGCCTGGGATGTCTCCAGGGATGGTTCATCCACCACCTTTCTGGGTACCTGGGCCAGGCTCTTACCACCCTCAGGGCAACAATTCCTTCCTCATGTTTGGCCTGAATCTCCCTTCTTCAGTTAAAAACCATCACCCCTTGTCCTTTCACAACAGGCCCTGTTCAAAAGTCTGTCCCCATTTCTTATCGGCCCCTTTTAAGTCTGGAAAGGCCGCAATAAGGTCTCCCTGGAGCTTCTGTTCTCCAGCTGAACACCCCAACTCTCTCAGCCTGTCCCCAGCAGAGCTGTTCCAGCCTCGGGCCATTCCTGGGGCTCCTCTGGCCCCTCTCCACCAGGTCCATGTGTGTCCTGTGCTGAGGGCTCCAAAGCTGATGTGGCTTGGCCGAACCACATTTCAGAAGCTACATCTGTTTCCTTTCTTCCCACCGCTGGGGCCGAAGTGCCCCAAGCCACCTTTCATCCAGCACATCCACATGATGCAATGAAGCCCAGGAGCTGAGCTCATCAGAAAAATTGTGTCAAGCACCACAGTCTTGGCATCCTTCTTTATTAGAGGGCAGCAGAAAGGTCTCCTCCCTGGAGGGGTGTGATGAAGGACGGGAGTGTAGACAAGGAAAGAAATAAAGCCTGTAATGTTAGCTCATCTCCCTTTCCCTCCATGCAAGCGCAGAACAATCTGCTAATTCTGGAAGAGGTTATACAAAGGGGTCTGGTGCTGGGTTTCTGTCCTGCCGTGACATCCTCACTTCTCCTGGCTCTGGCCTCATCCCACCCCTTACACACCCACCAGATGAGATGAGGTCAGAACAGCCCTTAAGAGAGCAGAGCAGTCAGTTCACACAGAGGTTGAGAGGACATTCAGAGGGCAACTGAGTGTGAAGTTGCATCAGCTCAAGGTACGCTAAAGAATCCTTTATTACAGGGAATAAACCGCCCTAGATGTTCAGTCTTGGGAGAATACCTTTTTCTGGAACCAAGCAAGATCTTGGCAGCTTCATTCCAGGCACTTTGCATCACCACTCCTCAAAAATAAAAATGCCTGTCCAAGGAAGCTCTGGAGATAGGTCCCTAGCTGGATATAGCAACGAAATCCCAGCCTGTGTTTGTAAAGTCAGTGGTGTTTGTAAAGCAAACACTAACCACATGGTTCAAGGAGGGCATGATGAACTCATTCATGTAGGAAAGCCACCCATCAGGACAGATAAATGTCAACCCCAGCTAGAGAAACAATGACACAGGAGTTAACAAAAGAACGTACATCTGGGTTGCAAATCCTGGTTGTGGGCACCATCTCCAGCAAAGCTCACATCCTTCTCTGCTGCACTTTTTCCTCTGAGCTGGTCCTCTCCGAGCCATGCAAAGGTACATATGGGCTTCTTGTACTCACCTCAACCCTTCTGCTCATCCCAGGTTTAAGCATTTAGACTGAGCTCTACTTTGTTTTCTTTTGGAAGGAGGTGAAAAGAGGGGGAAAGATGTGCATACCCATTGTGAAATACTGAGATATTAACTCAGAAGCGACACCAGTGAGGGAGCCAGATGGAAGAAAAAAAAAGAGAAGGAACTGTGTTATTATAACTCTCAAGATGCTTTGGCCCTGCAGGAAAGCAGAGTAATGACATCACATCCTGTGAATTCCTTCTTGCTGATTATTTATTTGCAAACACATTTTCTGGCCAAGATAAAGCTGGGTGGCGAATGGAATCAATACTCTGACCCCAAATGACTCAGAAATATGTGGGTAAAAATACAGCTATGTTTAAAAACAACAGCATTTATTTTGGGAGAGCGGCTGTCATGTTGAACAGCACTGAGGGTTTCACAACACAGATGAGCGGAGCAGACATATGTTGATAATAACAATTAATTCTGTAGAGCTTTGTTCGGTCCACGAAGTGGCCCAGAGGAAGACTTGTAGCATGTGAGAGACCATGCAACTGAGGCACCGAGTGGGAAAGTAGTTTGCCCAAGACCACACAGTCTGGAAATAGTCACTTCTTTGCCCTCTGGGGCAAGTGGTTGACTTTGCTGAAGCAGAATTCAACCAGTAGTGATTGCTTATGAAAAATCTCATTTTTGATTTAAAGCAGGCACAAATTTGCTGTTGATATTTTTATTAGCTGTGTTGTCCCAGCCATGATGATACAGAAATACAGCTCATGGCAAGATTTATGCAGTGAGCTGAATTCTTTCATTAGACAAAATTCAGGTAAGCTTTTTCCTGCCTGTGACTGTTTCTCTCCATTTCAGCGACAAATCCCATGGAAAATATCCTTTTCAATCAAAACTTGCTTTTGGTCCTTTTTCACCAAAAACTTCACAAGTGAAATTTTCTTATCAGCGCAGCTGGAGACCAAAAAGTGTTTTATCCAGAAGTGGAGGAAAAAAAACAAGGGAAGGGGAAAGGAGAGGGTCTAGCTGGCAAGCTGTAATTTTCCACTGGGCGCCTTGCCGAAGAGGCATGTTCCATTTCTGTTTAAAAGACTTCCAAGCAGGTCTGCTCTTAATATGTACAGCTTGTGTGCCACACAGAACAGACGGCCGTGCCAGCGCTCCTCTCCTCACAACATCTGCTCTCAATGGCCCAGCTGCGTCAAGAAGCCACGAGGTTCGTTTTTTCGGAAACTCGTCCTGCGGCGCGCGTTTTCCTGGCTGTGGGTTGTGCCAGGGACCACTGGCAGAAACATGGGACAGGGAGGAGGAAGCTCTGATGATCCATACCACCTTTCTCTGAAGGGTTGCGAGAGGTGGTTGCAACTCTTGAACGTGCCAAGTGGAGCAGGGGAAGGAGCTCAGGTGAAGTGTTATTGACTTGTTGGTGATTCATTTGTTTGGGGATGATGCTCCAGCCATCCCAGCATCTTCCTCTCTGTTAATACCATACTCTTGAAAGATACTACAACTACGATAGGCATTTCAGCTTCCCTTCTCTATCGAATTAGTCCTTGAAGGTCATTTAGACGAGCCTACTTGGAAACCTACTCAGTAAACTCTGTGTCCTTCCGGGAGCTCACTAAATACAAAATTACGTCCACATTTGAGCTCATCCATTATCCATGTTGAGTTTGGGTTGTTCAGCCTGGAGAAGGCTCCAGGGAGACCTCATTGTGGCCTTTCAGTACTTAAAAGGGGCTTATAAGGATGGGGACAGACTTTTTAGCAGGGCCTGTTGAGATAGGACAAGGGGTAATTGTTTTAAACTAAGGGAGGGAGATTCAGGCCAGACATAAGGAATTTATTATGAGATTGGTGCAACACTGGCCCAGGTTGCCCAGAGAAGTGTGGATGCCCCATCCCTGGAGATGTTTCAGGCCAGGCTGGATGGGGCTCTGAGCAACCTGATCTAGTTGAAGATGTCCCTGCCCATTGCACGGGGTTGGACTAGATGATCTTTGAAGGTCCCTTCCAACCCCAACTATTCTATGATTCTATGTTGTTTATCCAGGTGGTCATTGTCAGGCACAGGGTTAGCTTGAACCCTCTGGCAGGGAGGAAGCAAGAACTCATCCATCACTTTGCCAAAATATATCCTAAAAAGCTCAGCACAGCCAGGATGAGTCAGTTACATGAGGAACTCACCCTGACACATACTAGTCCATGATCTGAGCACATTATGGACACCCCAGGATGGATTCAGCTCCAAATGTGCCCATGGTAGATGCTAACTCCAGAGCTCCCATGGAGAGAAGCAGGAAATGTGAGGAGCTAATTCATATGTCCTACTTGAAGCGCCTGTGCTGGGTTGAAAGAAATCACACCCTTAGCTCCACAAAATATATTGATTAAATGTCAGTAAAGGGATTCCAGGGTGGCTCACTCATGCCTTGTTGACATCCAGCTTTAGTGAGGATGGATCCCACCCATCATGTGTGATCTACAAGGCCAACCATGCAGGCAGCAATCATTCAGACTGCAGGACTCGGCAAGCCTATACTCACTCTCCAGCCTGGTATTTACTCTGCGGTGTAGACATTCCTCCCATCTGGCATTTGAGAGGAGGAGGGGACGTCAAAACGGTCCCGGACACCACCCATGAGTTCCGGTTCCAACAGTACACAGAGTCTGTCACGCAGGAGGCAATCACCAGCCTCGGTTATCACTCACACGCACTCATCACTTCTCGTCTTTGCAAGTCGGAGAGCACCAAGTAGGGAACACATCTTGCCTCCAAATTTTTGTTGTGTTAGAACCAGGGTACATCACATCCAACACAGATGTCTTTACAAAAATGAAAATCTGCTGCGGTTGGAGGGTTCTGCTCTTCTCTTGCAGCCTGTGTCTGTTTATCAGATTCAAATTCCTCTCCTTTATTGTTGGTTTTGGATGCAAGTAGGATTCAAGATGAAATGCAAAGGGTCCAGAACTGTGTTTTTCCCTGATCCACCAATTTCTTTGTGTTTGGCAAATGCGATTGGCAAGGCACTCACACAGATGGTATCAGAGTTGTTCCATTCAAAAACTGTGACTTAGGCACCAGGATGAACGGGTACCACAACCATGTCCTGGTGACGCCGGTATTGGCATGGACCTTCCAGTTACGTCACGTATGGTCTCACACCTGCGTATTTGAATTATCCAAATCCAACCAGGAAGCATTAACCAAACAAGCTACATTAAATTCAGTACGTTTACAGACATTTATTGGCAATTCTTGAACAAACACAAATAGGGTGTTGTAGGCAGATCACCTCTCATAAAGACTGACCCCAGTTCCTCTTCTTCCATATGTTTATTTGTGTTCCTCTGCCTTTAGTTGGCTCAGTCAGAAGATTCACACCCAAAATATTGGTCTGATTGCCTTTTCTGCCAGAGCTTGCCCAAACGGCTTCAAGTCATTTTTCAGTTACAGGTACCTAAAGAGGCAGATTCAGGTCTCCTGGGCTCGCTACGTGCTCAAGTGGTTTTATTCCTTCCTTCTTTCTCCTTTGGCTGAGTTTAGGTAATTTCAGTTCTCTAACTGAAGGGTGAAACCATTATAATCAAGGGGCATTTTTCAAAATGGAAAGGGGAGGGGAGGGAAGGGGAGGGGAGGGGAGGGGGAGGGAATGGGGAGGGGAGGGAGAGGAAAAAAAGAAAAAAGAAAAACAGGAAAAACAGGAAAAAAATGGAATTTTTTCTAAAAATGAAAAAATAAAAAATAAAATTAAAAAAAAATAAAAAAAAATAAAAGACTAAAGAAAAATCTTCACCACTTCTTTAGATCCACAGGCAAAACCAGGACTGTATTTAGTCCACCATTCGAAGAACAGCAGCAGGGAGAGGGAGGGAGTAAACAAGACCTCTTTGGAAAGCATGAAGGGCTTTTAAAAGCCCACAGCTCCCTCCTAGACTTTGGCTTCAGGAAGATGCATGTTTTGTCCTTCTCATTGTCAGCAGCAGTACCACACATTTTCCACAGATGTTCGTGCCAAACGGTGGAAGAGCTTTGACAAAGACTCTCGCTTGTCTGTCACAGTCAGGGAAATCTCTCCATGACAGATTAATTGACTCAGTGATTGATAGGAGAAGAAAAAACACTCAAAGAACAAAGAAAATATTAAAAAAATTAAAAGCTGGCCCACATAAGTCAGCCTGATGGATTGCTTATTCCAAGTTTAAATGTGGCAAAATCCTCCTCGATCTGCTTGCTCTCAAAACCCGCCATTGATATAATCTTTGCAACAGCCTGTATCAAACCACCACGTGTCCAAAATAACCTGAAGACCAGTCCAAGCCCACTTCCCGTTGAGACACAAACCAAGTCCTTTCAGGTTTTGCCAGACTATAATACTATGTAATTTCCCATAGCTATAATCATAATCCAGCATCCAAGCAGGGGCTCTGAGTGTTGCTGCTCTTGAAACTATAGCATCTTCAAAAAACACACTGATGCGAGGGGAGATGGACCCGTCTCTACCAGCCCACCAGCCAGACTCCTGGTGCACTTGGCACATCATAGATTCAAAATAATTTGATTCTATGCACTGATTTTTAATCTGGAGCATCCTTCTTATGAGGAAAGGCTGAGAGAGCTGGGGCTGTTGAGCTGGAGAAGAGAAGCTGAGAGGCACCTGATCAATGTGATCAATATCTCCAGGGTGGGTGTCAGAGGATGGACCAGACTCTGTTCAGTGGCGCCCAACACCAGGGTGAGGGGCAACGGACACAGACTGAAACACAGGAGGCTCCATCTGAACATGAGGAGAAACTTCTTTAGTTTGAGGGTGCCAGAGCCCTGGAACAGGCTGCATGGAGAAGTGGTAGAGTCTCCTTCTCTGGAGACATTCAAACCCACCTGGACCGACCCGTGTGATCTCCTGCTTTAGTAGGTAGGTTGGACTGGGGGATCTCCAGAGGTCCCTTCCAACCCCAACCGTTCTGTGATTCTGTGATAAACTCCTTAATTTTCCCCCTGGAAGCCATCCTTAAGGACATGGATGTACCCCACGTTGACTCCCCCCACCCCTTCGCCAGCTCAAAGACCAGAAATGTAAGGATTTTTATGACATTACCACAAAAGTAATAGGAAGTTGCTCAACCCAGTGTCTAACAAGATTGAGCCCTCTCTACAGTACAAGGAATTAAGTCATGAATAGCCACAGAAAGACCTTTACGCTGCCTGCCAGGAATGACTTTCCTGATTTATTTTTTGTTGTGATGCACCATGTGGTCCCACCAGCACATCGGTGCAGCCAGAGGGCTGATGTTTGCCAGGTAGAGTGGAGAACAGGAGGAATGAAAGCCTGGAAGAAGAATATGGGTTCATGGATGATCCCTCTAACCAACATTTCATGTCACTTACTTTAAATATGGACTCGCTCTGGTGCCAGGGCTTTTTTTTTTCAAGAGCTGCATAGTTGCTTCTGCTGACTGTTTAAATTATTACTATTATTAAAATTAACCTTTTAACAAACACTTTCCTTTTTAAAGAAAATTCCAGATTGTCCTACAAGAAGAACATAAAGCAAAAGCAACAATTTTTGTTCTTCCGGACAAGCACTTTCCCTGTCTTCTGCCAATGTAAGAAAATGAATGTATCTTTCTCCAGACACATTTGGAGGAAGGAGGGACTTGGGGTTAAATTCTCTTCTAAAATCATAAGCATGCCTTTAGAAAGTCCAAATGATTTTATGAAAAATAAATGCTAAATTATATTTAAAAAGGCATTCCTTTCAAACCGCTTCAGGAAATAAGCTTATCTTTCTTTGAGCAGATTTTCCTAGTTAGCAGCTGAGTGGCTAATATTTCTGTCATCACTGCAATGGTTTTAGGGAGAACGTCTGTGTCGAATTATGAATTTAATTTTGCTTTGTGAACATTGTTCATGATTGCAGCCTCCCTTCTGGACCAGGAGCCTCCATTTTGTAGCCAAGGAGAGTGATAAAAAACCCATATTTGGTTCGAGAAATAGATGATATTGAAGCATTTGACACTTTTACTGAACCCAAGCAGAAGAGATTAACTGTGAAACTTAGACAGAAATTCAAGGAATAAAGCATATGAGCACTGCACAGAACAACTTGTATCTTGATGAAAAAAAAAAACAAAACTTGACATGGACTTAAATGAAAAGTTTGAAACAAATAAGAAAAGATGGAGGCAAAGATGTGAGAGAAAGTCCTGCAGAGAGATTCACACAAAACTGAGAATTAAATGATGAAATAATTATGACTTGCAAGCAATGTCTTGGCAGAGGCTTCCTTGTCCATGAAAATTCAAAATAGTCCAAAAAGAAAGAGGAAAAAGTAGACGAAGCTACATATGTTCACATACGTACAAAGCGCATGTGCAGTGGCTACCAACACAACCTAAGAGTGTGTCCAATGCTATCAAGAGATGACAATGATACTATCAGACATTAGGACACAGGCAAACACAGTATTGGTGTGTATGTCCTCACAGTTTCATTCATTTAAGATTTTTTAAACAAATTGGTTTAGCTTCTGTCAGAAGTTATTTAGATGGGACTGGTCCTGCTTTGCGACCATGAATGGATGGATAACCCAGTTTCTTAAGGATCCTTCCAGCCCAATTTCGGTGATTACTTCTCCAGGGAAACACCACACAGAGCAAATGAACGGACTCCGGCATCAAAGCAAATAGGGCGTTTAAGCCTTTATCCTTCTTCTCTAGTTTTGAATTAATTTAGAATTAACTTAATTGATTAATTAACAGTGTGGAATATAGGCCCAGCCAGTCCTTTAGTCTCTCTCCATAGGCCTGGATGGAGACCAAAAGATAAAAGCACTGTTCACCTCTGCTTCTTAGAAAACTCTTGTGGGACCCAGATGGTTGGAGAGTAATTCAGACCTCCAGGCTCAGTGAAGCAATGTTGATATGTCCAGATGGTGGATCAACCAGTTCAGGACAGACATATATGATGGTCTTTTAGGAGAAATTAATGACATTTATCCAGAGGTTATGTTCATAATTGCCTTTCTTATTAACACTGATCATGAATTAGTGTTATTAAAGTGTAGCAACCATGGGAGGAGTTGTACGATGACTTTGCCTTTGAGTCTCGCCACTTAGAGGTTGGGCTGTTGAGCAGCATCTACAGGATGCAACACTGACAGCTCAGACTGTGGATGAACCACACATTTTAACTCCGAATTATTTCTGACCTGTGCAGGGTGTGGAGGAAAAAGGGGATGAGATACAAGGGCAGAAAAGAAATGTTTTACACAAGAAAATTAAATTAACATGCAAACACATGAGGAAGGATGAGGCAGATTTACACTGGCTGCCCTGCAAACTCCATCAGAAGTGCTGGAGTCTACCAGGAGTGAAGAAATTTTGCCTTGATTTGACACCAGCGTCTCCAAAATTGCATCTAATACCCAGAAGCGTTTTCGTGTGCTCCTCAGTATAAGCCTGTTTCTGATTGTAGTAAGGGGAACTGAATTGTTACGATGCTGGTGGGAAAAAGAGGGGAATGGATAGGAACAATTCCACCAGCGGGAGTTGTGCTAATGGCAGGGAAACATCAATTGGTGTGTTTAATGCATCTTTCCATTTTAATAGGGCTGGAGATAATAGAGAACAAGAGCGAGTTCAAATAATATCATTTTGAAAGGTAATGGGAACAGTAATGTTATTATCATTAAAGTCTAAAATGGCACAGTGTTGTCAAGGGAATCTGAACTGCAAGTTGCATTCTTTCATGTCTGAATTCACCCTGACAGTTTATTTGAAGGCTAACGATTACAGGCTCCCATTGCTCGTCAGTTGTAATAACAGGCAGATCTAGTGGAAATTTGTGGTGGGCAGAGCACATCCCAAACCACTTTAGCACGACCAGAAATGCAGCTAAGAGTTTTTGTTTCCTTTTAACTTTCCAAAAGATAAGAACAAGTGATAGGAGCAAGATAAAGACCCAGAATGGATGTGAATTAAGGACATTCAATTACTCTGACTGTGAACCGCCTCTCTAATGCATGTAAATAAGAACGTAATCCTCATTTTAAACTTAGTTCCCTACATTACTGAGTGTACAACTAATAATCCACCGAGGAAGACTGATGAAGTGTCTAGAAATTCCAGTAGCTCTACTGTTTGGCATCAAGTTTGCATAAAGGTTAAGCTGTGAATCAGCAGAATTAATACAAGCAGTCATCACGGATCACTAGACATGTGTTAATTTGTCAACCAACACAAATAACTTTGTTATTGGTATCCAAACCCTAAAAAACGGGTATTTGAAGCTGGTCATTTAATAGAACTCAAATTATGTCTTGGGAGCTATGGAGAAGCCAACAGCATCTTCTGGAATCTTTGATGATTTTTGTTGTTGTTTAGTGTTTATTCTACGTGTCACTGAAAGCTGGGTCTGGGGAATTTTAAAAGGGCTTATTTATTTATTTATTTTTATTATTTTCATTGGTCTTTATCACTGTAGGATCTTGTCCTAAAGAAGCATTTTATACTCATCCTACCCTTTCTCAAGCTAGGAAAGTAAATCATAATGAGGATGAGGTTCACTTTACCCTGTGTGAGCCCTTTCCATAACAAACTCCATCTTTGCTATTTGAGGGGGTCAGCTAAATCCAGAGCCAGTGGGAAGAGAAAGAGGCACAAGGTACATCTGCAGGAGCAACTGTTACCTACCCAATGATTTGCTCCAGACAAACTATGGGAAAAAGATGCTTAGGAAGAGGATTATAGCCTAGAAACCCTGTCCTGTCTGGGATATCTTGAATAAACAAGGCAGAGAGATGGTGGGAGGGGGAAAGGAGGAGAAAATAGGTTTCAGCTTTCATCACTGCAGCAATACGCCCCAGTGTTTCTTTGTAGAGACAGTGGCAATGCTGAGGTGCAACCTGTCCAAACCATTTTACACATCTGCTCTAGGATGAAACAAGCCCCACTCCAGACAGCAGAGGGGATGCAAGTTGATCAACACCAGTGCAGGTATCTGCTTTATAAATGTCTCCATTTCAGTGAGATGAAGCTTACTGGGGATTTTCACATTGTTGGGCAAGCTGTGCCAGTGGAGACCTGTGTATCCAGAGGTAATGAAAGAGTTGGACTATGAGTGGTCTTTCTTCAGTGCAGCCTCCTGTTCTCAGTGCACAGATATGATATTGGGGACATTATCACCTTCCCATGACTGATGGCATTAAGAGGGAGATAAAAGAGGAAATGCCCTCAGGTTGTGCCAGGGGAGGTTGAGGTTGGATGTGGGGAACAATTTCTTCCCCAAAGGGCTGTGGGGCATTGAACAGGCTGCCCAGGGCAGTGCTGGAGTCACCATCCCTGGAGGGCTGGACAGACGGACATGAGGTTCTCAGGACATGGGGCAGTGCCAGGGGTGGAGGAATGGTTGTACTCCATGATCTTGAGGGGCTTTTGCAACCAAAATGATTCTGTGGTTCTATTCTGTGATTCTAAGAAGCAACACCAGGCTCTTTCTAGGGAATTTCCGATGAGCTGCAGGTGCGGTGTGGGGGGGCAGGAGGAGAGAAACAAGCTGGTCTCACTCTACGTGCATGTTTCTTGGCAGGTTTAAAAAACAGCTGAGAGATTTGCAAAGTGAAATCAGATCTGGAAGCACGCACAGAGACAAAATTAACAGGGTATCCCATGATGTCATTTCGAACAACCACTTTCCTGGCTGAGACAGAGGCAGACAATTCCCTGAATCCAAGTCTGCACATGAAACATCGCTGAAGCATCTGCGTTATTCCTTTGCTCTCTTATCCTTCCCTCTATTACAGCAGCTCTACCCAGGTCCTATAAACATCCAGGAGGCAATCAATGAGGTGTGAATATTTAGCTTATAAAGTTGCTCAAGTGTGAAGGTTATCCACTCGAAGAGGTTGGAAAAGTAGCACTAGAAAGCTATTTCCGGGCTTACTGTCTCTATATTGCTGCACTTTTGAATGCTCCTGAGCTGTATCGATGCACCCAATTAGTCACAGAAATCATATATGGGCTCTGAACTGAAGGTCGAGCAGACACACTGCACTGGGCATGAACCCATTTGCTTGGAAAGCAAAAATTACATTCATCACTGGACTTCCCTCCGTGTACTTGGATGTTCTTCACATACCACCAACAGTTTGGAAAGCTCTGCCTCTACTCAGCCTGAACCAGAAGGTCGAGCTGCCCATGGCCATGTATGCACTAGTAAATGAGGTGTTCTGGGGCACTTTTTGTCCTCTGTTTCCTCCATGGTAGCCATCAGGTGGTACAACATATCTTGGTGTTATGAGCATGGTGAAACCTGGGAACAGATTGCCCAGAGAGGTGGTGGATGCCCCATCCCTGGAGACATTCCAGGCCAGGCTGGACAGGGCTCTGAGCAACCTGATCTAGTTGACAATGTCCTTGCTCATGGCAGAGAGGTTGGACCAGATGAGCTTTAAAGGTCCCTTCCAACCCCAACCGTTCCATGGTTCTATAATTCTATCCTGCATCTCCACTATTTTCGTGCTCAGAGCATGGTGGCTGCATGCTACCTGCCTACTGCAAGTTGTTCTCCACCCACATGAACCTTCAAACCATGTCTGGGCATTGCCTGGGAAAATTGTGCCTGACCTGAGCCAAAACCAAACCAGATGCCGTGGCAATTAAACAATACAGGCAGTTGTGGCCCTGATGGCAATGGATGTGGTATGTATGACATCGGTACAGCCAAACTCTCTTTTCTGCAAAACAAATATTGGTTTCCTTTACATAGCACAGGAGACAATGCTTTTGGTACTTGCTGTGTCCTTCTCCATACGAGGGCAATTAACGGGACATGTCTAGGAGATCACAAGTTGGCATGGGGTCAAAGCTGTGCTGCAGAGCATGCTAACTATTATAGAGTGTAAATGGGCAAGTTCCAGTTCTTGAACCTTGGTTTTGTCGAGTTTACAACTATTTGCTAGAAGCTGTTGCTAGCAAAGTATTTTACAATGCATTATGTGAATACTCCTAGTGAATTCCCCACAGCTTCTTACAGAATCTAAAGGCAAAGAAGTTATCAAATGCTGAAGAAGACAAGAATAAAACTGGTAGCAGGAAGAAAATTAACATTCTGCCCAGGGCAGTGGTTGAGTCACCATCCCTGGAGGTGCTTAAAAGGCATATAGACAAGGCTCTTAGGGATATGGTTTAGTGCTAGATTTAGGTTATGGTTGGACTTGATGATTTTAATGGTTTCTTCCAACCAAAATGATTCTGTGATTCTATGACTGGCATCTACACATGCAGGCTGGATCTGAAAAGAACAGGATTCATCCTGGGCGGTTTTTGCCATCAAAAGGTAGGATCTTATTACCTGGCACCACTCCATGAATGAGAAATTGCGTTCAGAAAGCATTCCAGGCCATCTTTGGTGCACACCAATCTTAGGGCAGAACAAGCCACCATCTGCAGTACCTGATCTCTCCTTGCTGACTTTGGAGGGAGCCCAAAGAGCTGTTGTTGTCTGGATGCCCCATATTTAGGCAGCTGCACTTAATGGAGATAAATCCCAGCCGTAGAGACCAACCAGCTGGGTCTTCTCCCAGGTCTATCACCACTTCTGTTGAGTCCTCTCTCTGTCTCCTCATGGCCATAACCCAACATCTCAGCTGCTCCTTGCTGGAGAACCACAGAATAGTGGGACATAGGAGGCTGGCATGTAGAATCATTTTGGTTGGAAGAGACCCCTAAGATCATCAAGTCCAACCATGAGTCATGAAATCACTCCAGAGGGCAAAGCGGGGTCATGCCAGAGATGGCCTGAACCACCCAAAATCTGAATGTAGCATTTTCCGTTGCTCCCTTTGCTGAGCCTGCAGAATCTGAAGACAGGAGGGGAAAGGTGGAATAACTCAGTGACTGGTCCGTCACCCCACACAGCTCAGCCCAAAACCTGTGGGAGGAACTGGGAGGGGTTCCCAAGGCAGAATGACACCCTTTGGATGAGGGATGCTGCTCAGAGGTCCTAAAAGACAAGGAAAGGAGAGAGAGGGAGGGGAAGGAATTAAATGAAAGAGTGATCCCTGTCTGCACCAAGGACTAAACATCTGCTGTTCTTGGCTGTAGTTTTCTCGAGCTGTCGGCATCCTGACAAGGTGTCTCTGTAACCTTTGGGACGATGTCTCCCTGAGGAGCACATTTATGATATTTGGGCTATATGTACATCTGCTTTTACTCGCATCAAGGAGCCTTTATGCCAGTCTGGGCTGAAGAAGGTGTGAAGGTTTGCCTGTATTGAAGCAAAAAGCCCCATTTGAAACAGTGCCTGTCTCATCTTACCCAGGACTGCAGACAATTACACAGGCTCTTTACAAACCATTCCTGCAACCTTTTGCTCTTGGCAGCAGTGATCTGTGTTGGCAGCGGGAACGCATTCTGTTCCCCTGTCTTCAGGAATTAATATTTCCAAGGTAAAGTCAAATCCGAGGAGAAGTGTGGTTCCTCAAGCCACAGAATGAGTCAGTCGGTTTAGGGCAGACAAAGTCCTTCTATAGGAAAAGGCTACATTTTTCTGGCAAAAATTACTGCAACACTTTACTGTCCCAGACCTTGGGAAAGCCAATGAACACAACTGTGCAATTAACACAGGGGAGAGAAGAGGCCCAAAAGGTGTTCCCAGGAGCTATAGGATTTGACGAAGGCTGGAAGTTTCGGGAGGTTTCAGGAGTGTCCTCTGCTTCAGGAACAGGTGGTTGGTCTTATTGAAATTACAAATTATATCGTGGGAGAACCTGGAGTCCCACAGCAAGACGAGGAGGTGGAAGGAAAAGGGGAACACGTTGCATGTGCATGGGGATCACCTTCTCCTTCACCAGTCCAGTATCAAAGGCGTGGAAACCTTAATGAATCAGAAAGTAAGAGGAGATATCAAACTAGACATGGGGAAGAAATGTTTTACAATGTGGGTAGTAAAACGCCGGAAAAGGTTGCCCAGAGAGGTGGTAGTTCCATCCTTGGAAATATTCAAGGTCAGGTTGGACAGGGCTCTGAATAACCCAATCTGGGTGAAGATGTCCCTGCTCATGGCAGGGGTGAGACTAGATGAGCTTTAAAGGTCCCTTTCAACCCAAACCATTCTATGATTCTCTGAGGAGCTGGATCCATGGAAGGAAGATGAGAATGCAGAAACATTACACTCAGTGCAAGTTCTACAGATACGAGACACTCGCCTTTGCTTTTGTTATCAACCAGCCAAGGGTGCAGTTGTGCAAAATGTCATAACCCAGAGCAGACACAGTCTGTACTTACACTGGGCTGGGGCTGTTTGTTAACACATCTGTTTCTCCTCCAATTACTGGGCTTCATTATCCTCTCTTGTTGCTGTAATTCAAGTATAATTACAGGGAATTCAACAGACACTCAACTATGGGAAGCTGTTGGAGACTGATTAGGATCATTTCTGAAGTCCCTTGCTATAGAAATGCTGTAGCATTTCTTTAGCTTCAAGTCTAGACCTTTTCTATTTCTGCTGTGTTGTTTTGAACATAAAACCAGAGTGCAATAGTCAAGGGAAGACTATACTGTCCCATTTTACATTTATGGTCTCCTGGCCACCAGCCAAGCAAGCACAAATGTGTCTGATCTCAAAATAACCCTCTGCCAGCTCCTACTTTATTTTTTATGGCCATCGGACACTGAGCAGATGACTTCATTGATTTGAACACAATGGAGCCCAAATAGAGATAACAAATAACTGAGCAAAGCCTTGTAGAAAACGAGCAAATCAATCATGCATGGCATGATGGAAGTTGAGACAAAAGATGATGCAAAACACTGCGGAGGATCGCACCATGCCAAAAATAAAAGAACCTTCTCGGATCACAGACTTCTTCTGACACAGGCAAGACTCCTGGAGAAGCAGTTCAATTACAGTTTACACAAATCTGCAACAGGAAGAATATTTGCAATTAAAAGGCAGAAGTGATCTCCAGTGGTGTGTGTAATTGGAAGATGAATTTAGACACTTCCAACGTAGCTGCTCAGTGCACCTTTCTCATAGTGACAGCAAATAATCCTCTGGAAATGGAACAGGTTGCACCTAGAAATGTAGGCTTTGAGTGTTGTTTTTTATCTCCTCTGAGTCCTTTTTAAAATATTGTTACTGGGAAAGAAATGAGAATTAGGTTCTTGAAACCAAAGGTCCCCTCATTACACAGGCTGGTGTCGGACTCACTGGATGGCATCTCCAGGTTGTATTCTGCAGCAGTCCAGACCATCCCGTGGGTTATTAATGATCTTACTAACCAAAGTCAATAGATACAGCCTTGATTATCTGCTGTTTTCTGTTTGCACAAAGAGGAGGAAAATGGTTTCTACCACCAGCGTGGTACGTTTTGTGCTCTCTTTGAAAAAACACAAATTATTACAAAGAACAAAGCCTGTGCTGCTTGTCTGCTCTGTAACTGATCCCCCTCAGGCAGTGCTTGATATACAGTATTTCATAAAGGTGGGTTTCCTAAAGGCATTGTTGCCTCCAGTGGAAGGTCCCTTCTGGTGATGAGACCCAAACACTCTGATGCGTATCTGACACACATGAATAGCGGAAAGTTTTTGGGACATTGATAGGAGCAGAGAAGTCTGGAAATAATAGACCTGCAGGAAGAGATAAAGGATATGGGAAGGAGGGGGAAAAAAGGGAGAACATATTTAATATAGAAACTAACGTTTCTTTCACATCCAACATGGAGTAAACCTGGGGAACATAATATTTTTCAACGTGCTTTTAGAAAACAGCGTGGGCTACGATTGAAAACCTGGAGAATGCCAGGGAAAAAAGTAAAGGAGAGGAGAAAACAGAGTGTGAGAACTGCTCTGGCTCTTCCCGAACACTAGGGGATTCAGAGAGGGCCGAAACCACAGCAAAAAGCCAAAAATGAGGAAAGCCACAAGCACATTTTGAGCACGGCCAGCTCCACTCAAGGCAGATAAGCAGCGCTGATAGGTAATTGCAGAGTGAAATGCCTGCCATGTGCCACATGACTCAAACTGAAGCCTTTTCCAGAAAAAGAAAATGCAAACAAGATGAGCATGCAGAGCTGTAACATGCTGAGTAGGGAAGGAGAAAGGATTGAGTCAAACCTCAGACCCTGCAAAGGCAAGAAGATGAACGGTACACACTGAAGAAGGTCATTGGAGCTGAACATGGAACAACACATGAAAAAAAAAGACTGGGAGGAAAGGTGAAGGAATAAAACTTGAGCAAAATTCATGCCAAGGTAGCAAAGTTGGAGGAGGAGAGTAGAAGGTCTTTCCACCAAGTGTTGCTGGCTGCAGGGTTCGGGTTGAAGTCCCTGTTCTTGGTGCAAGCCAAAGGTGATAAGACATCAATGATGGCAAGGTGTTTCTTCAATTTTAGTGTTAATCCTTTGGTTGTACTTCCTGAAACTCTCTCTTTCAGAGTCTCCAAGAAGAAAATTAAAATAATGCAGCTTGCTTAGCCTCCAAAGTTGATGAAAATGTCCTTTTAACAGGCCAAGGAGGAATCTTACATGGGAGGGAAAAAAAAAACAACAAACACTCAAGGTGTTCAAGTGGGGAAATCCACAAACATCCTTAGGTGAGGATCTCTGTGGACTTCTGTGAGATTTCATACGTACCCAGGAGCTCGTTTTGAACACTTTCCTCAAAGAAGAAGCCTCCCCTGGCCCACACCACCCTACAGAAGATAACTAGGGCAGAGAGGCAGGTTCTGCGGGACCTTCTGCTGTGGGGAGGATGGAGTTAGCTGGGAAGTCAAGGATGGCTTGGAAACAGGCAGGTCTGTCCTGGCTCCTGATACCAGCATTCACAGGAATACAACAGGGGCATTATTCTGAGCAGGAGAAAAAAAAGAGAGAGAAATAAAACTAAATGTGTTTTCATGACACTATTAAAATGAGAAACACCAACCGTTTCTTGTCCTAAGTGCAGGGTGTTGCTTTCCGTGGTGTAATACCTCCACGCCACACTGCACAAACTCTTGTTTTGTTAGGAGCCACTACACACCGACAGACTCCTTAGGATACTATAGAGGGTTTTTTAAAAAAATAACCTGTGTGAAAAGCAAGTTTGCTTGGTTAAGCACTGAAAAGTCAGGAAATGCTGTGGCCATGGTTGTTATTGCTGTTTCTAAAGCAGCAGGGCCACAAATTTCAGTCAGTGTGTTCTTCAGTTTGAGAAGGTCTTGCAGGGCCTGGAGGTGAAGATGGTGTTAGGTCCAAGCAAAAAGTCCATGCATGTCCTGGAAAAGGGACCCACCTTGAATAATGTGTTCAGTTTTGGGCCCCACCTTGAATAATGTGTTCAGTTTTGGGCCCCTCACGCCAAGAAAGGCCTTGAGGTGCTGGAGCGAGTGGAGAGAAGGGAACGGAGCTGGTGAGGGGCTGGAGCACAAGTGTGATGGGGGCGGCTGAGGGACCTCGGGGGTTCAGCTGGAGAACAGGAGCTGAGGGGAGACAGGGACACAAAGAAACGGCCTCAAGTTGTGCCAGGGGAGGTTGAGGTTGGATCTGGGAACAATTTCTTCCCCAAAGGGCTGTGGGGCATTGGAACAGGCTGCCCAGGGCAGTGCTGGAGTCACCATCCCTGGAGGGGGTTAAAAGGCGTATAGACAAGTTTCTTAGGGACTTGTGTTTTTTGGTACATTTAGGTTATGGTTTGACTTGATGATCTTGAGGGCCTCTTCCAAACAGAATGATTCTGTGATATCCACCATCCGCTTTGGTCCCATTCAAGGAAGGAGCACTATTCTAGGAGAGAGGTGATGGCTGCAGCACCGGGCATTGCGGCGCGCAGCCCAGCCTGCAAGCAACCACATTTCCAAGGCATGGTCTAGAATTTCAGCCTCACTTGCACCCTCATTGACAAACCCCATGACAGGAGCCAGGGCAGTACTGCTCTCTGCTATGTGGGGTCAAATTTATTCCAAGTCCTTTCAAGTGCCTAAGTCTAAGGCACGAATCTAAGGCACTAGTCATGCTTGCTGCCTGCAAGAGTCAGGACAGAGCCACAAGAAAAAGCAGGAGGTGAAGCACCTTCTCCATCGCCCGTGGAGGGGGCCTGCAGTGAATGCAGCTTAAGTTGGAAGGTTTGGACCCACAAATCCGGGCCTTGATGCATTCAAATCATCCCCTGTTGATCAACACGCACCAGTTTCACTTTTGATTTTCATCCTGATAGTGAAACTCGATCAAACCTCCCAACCATATCAGACTGGGGAGGGACTGGGGAAAGTGTGACAACTGGAGCCACCATCAAGGCCGGACTCCTGAGTGGGAGGAACTTGGCAAAGACAAACGCGAAATCCAGTGTCGGACTCTGAGCCAGTTCCAGGATGTTAAAATAGAAATAGTAACGAGCCTAAATTTAGCCTCCCATATCCAAATGTTTAAGTTATGGAGCCTGATGGAACAATAGAGGCTATAGCAGTGCACCTCAGAGGGTTATGTTTTTGGCCGGCTTTTAAGGAAAATAACCTTATTTCATCACCAGCCACGTGCATTTCTGTCTGTGCTACCCACTGGCCAGTTCCAGCCACTTTCAGGAAGAGGGCTGAAGGTCTGAAAAGGTGTTGGGTTCCTACACAACTTCTGAATACATGTGCTCAAGTCAAAGAGAAAGAAAATTGCAGCCCCTCAGAAAAAGGTCTGCAGTAAGGCTCAGCCTTAATTAAGCATCAGGGAACAGGGATTTTAAACACACGTTTCAAGTCCACAATAAATCAGGCAGTTTGGGGTTTGCTGTTGGTGGAGCTATTGCCTTTAAAAAGAAAAAGCAGCAAACGGCCGTGCAGGAGATGTCATACAGAAACATCTGCAGTTAAGATGAAATGAGATTTCCAGCTCTAGCAGGAAGCAATTTTTGGCTGGGATCATAGAATCATAGAATGGGTTGGGTTGGAAGAGACCTTAGAGATCATCTAGTTCCAACCACCCTGCCATGGGCAGGGACATGTTCCACTAAGTCAGGGATGCCAACACAGAGTCAGGTAAGTGAAAAGGCTGAGACAACTTGTACAGGATTGCATGGAGATGCCTTCACCATCCAGCTGTAGCAGATACCTGTATTTCGGACCCAACACTCTTTTCAGAGGGGCACGTAAGACAACCAGTTCAGCTCTTTTGCTGGAGCCACAGCACATAACGGGAGGCAGGGACAAACCCACAGCCGTGGGAGGGAACGGGAGACAAGGAGATGCCTGCAACCAGCAGGATGCTGAGCCCACCCACAAAATCTGCCTCCAGTGGGCACCAACATACAGAGCAAATTGCCATGAGAGGAGGTCTAGAGACCGACGGCTTCACCATAGGGATCTTCATGCCAGGGGAGGGGGCAGAATTGCCACCATTTTCCTAGGACAACCACAACTCTGCATCTGCAGTGCATGGGATGCCCAGACAGTGCAGCCCTTATCCCTGCCCAGGCTGCTCGTCCAGAGGAGCCACAAAATCCAAGGCTGGAATAGCTCTGGAAGGACAGGCTGAGAGAGTTGGGGTGTTCAGCTGGAGAACAGAAGCTCTGGGGAGACCTTATTGCGGCCTTTCTGTGCTTAAAAGGGGCCCATAGAAAGATGGGGACAGACTTTTTGAGCAGGGCCTGTTGCGATAGGAGAAGGGGTGATGGTTTTAAACTGAAAGAGGTTTTCAATTGGACATAAGGAAGCAATTTTTGATGCTGAGGGTGGTGAGAGCCTGGCCCAGGTACCCAGAGAGGTGATGGATGAACCATCCCTGGAGACATCCCAGGCCAGGCTGGATGGGCCTCTGAGCAACCTGAGCTGGTGCAGATGTCCCTGCTCATGGCAGGGGGGAACTGGGGGTTCAGAACAGAAGGTCCCTTCTGTTCTATGGTTCTACATGGTTTCCCCCTTACTACACCGGCTGAACCCCTCCTGTTGCTGCCCAGAGCTTGCAAACTTGGCCATAGGACCCAGCATCCTTAGGTCTGGGGTAAACCACATTTATTCACACAACTTGACAGATAAACCACTGACTTCGCAAAAGCCACACAGAGCCAAAAGCGAACAGCAAAGGGAGGAAACTGCTAGGTAGATATCCTAAATAGATAAGAGTGTCATTGCCACACAGAAATAGTGTGGAGGGGGAAGTTAGGCCTGTAGAAGATTGAAAGGCGCCCCAAAGATTTGAGAATTTAGGACAAACCACATAAGGGGCTGTGAGCAGAGTAGCAGGTTTATCAGAGAAAACTGTGTGAGAAAACAGAAGTTCGCTTTAACCAAAATGTCACCATTGGGCATGTTGGTCACAGCAAAGCCAGCTCATGGAGGATGGCTACCCCCAGGGTTGGCCTCGCTCTCCTTAAACCTGATGGCTTCTTGCAGGTGTTCATGGGAGATGAAGGATGCTGGGGAGGAGATGAGGGTGACATTTTGCAGTCGGTCACCCTCGGCAGAGCTGGGGTTTGTGCATGGCAGGTGCTTGAAGAAACCACACAAACCCTCACACGATGCTCTGAGTCAGTCCCGCTCCCCCAGTTAAAGTGAGTGGTGTAAAAACACTGATCAAAATAAAAGCTGAAATCTCCTGCTGGGGCAAAGGTATCTTAGAGTGCCTGTCACATCTCAACCACCATCTGTCGTCAAAGCAGTCTGTCCCAAAATATACCCAAATCACTATGAAGTGGGGGGGGAAGCTGAAATCTTGGGTTTAGTTTTGTTTGGGGCTCTTTTTTTGTTGGTTTTTTTTTGGTTGGTTGTTTTTTTTTATGTAGAAGTCAGCATCAATCACAGAGACAAGGCTGCAGTAAACAACCCCTCTCCCGGTGCAGTTATTTACAAGCCATGCACTCTAAATAGCAGTCAGGTATTTGAGCAGGAGCTCTGTCAAAGCCATCTCTGCATTTTTAAGATTGCTGGGGTTATGCAGCATCCTCACACTGTGGTTTCTTCAGATGCAGAATATCACAAGACCTTGGCTCCTGGAAGGGCTCGGAGAGGTGGCAGGGGTGTTGCTTGAGAAGGAATAACAAGGACACGTGCATTTTGTGCTTAGCAGAAGATCATATTCAGTGCTGAGCACAGCCCTGGTCTTGCTGTCGGAGCTATCTTCAATAACATCCACAAACTGTTTTTCTGGCTCACGTTACAAATACATTCATGCCATGCCACAGCATTACACAAGAAAACTGATCTCCCCTTCCCAGTCCAGTGCAACCCAGTCCTGCTGGCTTAACCCTTGAAGAACCTCATGCAGGAAAAACACATGATTTGGCCAGAAAGGTACGATCCTGAACATGGTGAGATAGACAGGAAAATTTCCCTAAGCTTTGGTGGAGCGTGGGGACTCCCCACCAGCTGGGAGACCAACAGTGAGTGGGGAAAGTCATTTTGGTGGTTTTGGCAATGTGGACAGCAAAGCCAATTGTCCCATCCGGCAATGCAATTTGTCCCGGTTGTTACCAGACAGGAGAACTGTGGGTGAAGGATGGTCAGAGTAAGCACATAGAGAGAGGTCTCCAAAGTCGGAAGGAGGCATCATGGTGTGACAAAGGCTGCAGCTGGCACTGCTCTTGTTATGTGCAGTTATTTGCATTTCTGCAAATAGGAGCTTGACTTCACCACCTTCTCAGCTCATGGTGGCCCAAGAGTCTGTGACAGCATTGATAGCCTATCATACATTGAGCAGTCCTGGTCTAATGGTTTACCAGAGTCATTCCTTGCACCTTACTACATTGTCAAAAAAAAAAGGCAGCAATTGAGCAGTTTAAATGGGTAGAGGATGTCTTCCCAAAACCCTTCACACCATCCCAGGTATCTGTGTAAGCCAAGCAATGATCTGTCATGTACACAGCCAAGGTAGGGTGGAACACATAAGCTTCTCAAAAGGAATTTCCTAGGGAAAGAAGAAGCATCAGGGTCCATCCCCAAAAAGGTGTCCTGGCATTGTGACACAGAGTTAAACAGTTTTTACACAGTGTGAAGGGGAGATAGGATGGGAGTTGGATTCGCGTAAGTAATTAATCACCTGCCTCGGGGTCAATGAAGTCTTGAGGACATCAAGTCCCACTGATTTCAAGCAAGTCTGAGGTAGAATTCATCTTCTCCAAGCCCATTGTGTCTAGAAGGTGGGCACTGACATCTGAACAGGAAGGGAACTCTTTACATCCACTGATGTCTCTGAAGAGAAAATGGTCTGACCTATCTTAGATATATCCTACTATGGAGTAACCTGCTTTCTGGAATTACCCATTTCTGCCAAGAGCCTGTAAGAGAGTAATGAGCTCTGGCTCAGCTTTAGCTGTCAGAAAGCTATCAGTGCCTAAATGGACCTGTGAATTTTGCTGAATCCTGCTCTCAGGGCCATGAGGTGCAAAGGGACCTATAGATCTAGGGCATTACTTCATCCAGCTACGTGAAGATCTAAGTTTGGAGTTTCCTCTCCTGTGCACTAAGTGGAAAGAGAAAATCATCTCCAAGTATCAATTCAAGGTCCCCATCTCTCTTGGTCTCTCCTCTGACCAGGTGGACTGACAGTGGTGGAAATGGTTCAGCAGGTGTTGCAGTTTCAGACTGTTCTATCTGAGAGAGGGGACATTCTTGCAGGGGAGCACAGGCAAATATATGTTCTTCATAATACTTCTTCCATCCTTTGGCTCCTCAACTCTGTAACACAACAACTCATCTCTATGACTCCCAAAATACCATGAGGTTTTCTCTGAATTATGTGCCCTCTGGTTAAGAGAAAAGCTCACCTTGATCTTGTGTCAGCTGCTTTTGCTCTGAAATCAGAACTAGAAGTTACAATCACATTGTGTTCCCTTTCCCTTTTGTGAAGGTAAACCTATAAATCAAGTGAGGAACACTTAGCACTGGCTCGCTTGGATCATTTGTGAGTCATTACAGACCACTTTGACCTATTGGGTCTTTGCAACAAGGGACAACCTTCCTTGTCCTATTGGGTTTTGAATACCTGCCAAGACCCAAGCTGAGCACATTGAGGAGTTCAAACATGGTGGAAAAAGTTAAGAGAGGACCATGTCCTAGTTGAGAAAGATATACAGAGACAGAAAATCTATTTCAAAGACTCTTTCAAGTGAGAGGCCATGACAGAACAAACCCCCAATGGTACTGAAAACCAGAAAGGTCCAAAGTAGTAATTACACACAGAATTATTACTTTAATGGCACACATAATCAGTGGAACAACTTCACTGAGGAAAGACAGATTCTCCATTGAGAAGATTTATCCTGGAGATGAAAGAGGATGTGATAATCTCCCTCACTCCATTCAGTTACCACCGCATGGCATGACATATGGTCCTTGTCATATGATGGGAGATTAGTTATGGGTGGGTTCAGCTGCTATCCAAAACATGGCTATGCTTACATTCTCTAAATCAGGACCAGATGCTTGTATTCTGGAGATACGCTGTGGCCGAGCTCCAAGGATGGAGTTGGATATCACAGCATCACAGAATAACTTGGTTTGGACGGAACTTCAAGAGGTCTCTAGTCCAACCTCCTGCTCAAAGCAGGATCAGCTCTGAGATCAGACTTGGGTTATTCACGGCTTTGTACAGTTGGGTCTTGAAAACCTCCAGCGATGGAGACTGCAGAACTTCTCTTGGCAACCTGTTGCACTGTTTGACTGATATATAGAAAACTGCAGGGTGAAATTCAATGGTTTTTTGTCCTTCCACCTCCCTGAATCCCAGCCTTGCTGAAACAAGTCTTCTAAGTTGGGTAGACACCTTGCAGTAGTAATTTCCTATGCAGAAGGACAGGCTGTGGCTCTTCATGAATCATAGCGTGTTTGCCAGCAGGTTGGTCATCTGTTGTCTCTGTGGTACCTCCCTGATCTTAAAACTAAATCCACATATGCCTCCAGTGAATACCCAAAGATCCCAATAGATCCCACCATAGTTAACAGGGTCACGTATATTTAGAGAACTACGGCTTACTGGGAGAAGTAATTTCTTCATTATACTTGATATAAAAAGCCTCCAAGTACAGAAACCCTTTAACAGATCTGACAAAGAAGGCAATGAATCTAAACAAAATACAGGTGATAAACAGCAGCTTCTTGTTTTGACCTAATTATTTTAATCACTTGGAAAGCAAGAGGAAAAAGTAAAGCAAGCAGCATGAAGTGGAAATACATGTTAATAGGCAGGCAATTGGCAGTTCATTCACCGTGGTCTGCTGCTACTCCATCACATTCAGGGCTTATTACAAACCCTGTCCTTCACAGCCTTACCCTTAGTCACCCATCACACCAAAATCTTATTTATATCCTCTCACTTCTGCCATAAGTGGCCAAGAAGACTCAGTCATTTGGGCCAGAGCTTCCTTTGAAAGCATTTGTGACTCTGGACAACATACTACTACCTATATGCATCTGTTCTACCTGAATAAGGGACGTAGTTCAGACTAAAACCTTTTTAACACTATTGCTCATATAAAAATGCTCTACTAGTTGCACTAGGATGTGCTGCCATGTGTTCAATGAAATATAATGTATTGCCACAGTACAGTTGGAAGACAAGATTTATACAACAACCATCAAGGGAGAACTTGATTAAATACAAGTGATTTTGAGAACAAAGCTGGTGTTTGCTCAACTGGTTAACCTACACAACTGGTTAACCTACACAATCGTAGCAAAGATCATAGAATGGAATCATAGAATTGCTTTGGTTGGAAAATACTTTTGCGATCATCAAGTCCAACTGTTAACCTAACACTGTCAAGTCCACCTCTAAACCATGTCCCATCTACTTGGCTTCCTGGATAGTCAGGAGGTCCAGGTAAATCACAGAAACAGAGAATAATTTTGGTTGGAAAAGCTCCTCAAGATCATCGAGTCCAACTGTTACCCCACCCCTGGCACTGCCCCATGTCCCTGAGAACCTCATGTCCGTCTGTCCAACCCTCCAGGGATGGTGACCCCAGCACTGCCCTGGGCAGCCTGTTCCAATGCCCCACAGCCCTTTGGGGAAGAAATTGTTCCCGAGATCCAACCTCAACCTCCCCTAGTGCAACTTGAGGCCATTTCCTCTCATCCTGTCGCTTGTTACTTGGGAGCAGAGCCCAGCTTCCCCTGGCTCCAACCTCCTTTCACGTTGTTGTAGAGATCGAGAAGGTCTCCCCTCAGCTTCTTTGTCTCCAGGCTAAATGCTCCTTTTCCCCATAGAACTTCACCAGCCCCACTTCTTCTTCCAAAAGCCACAAGCTGCTACAAGGAGGGAACTGCAGGGGTGAAGATTCCAAATGAAGAGCAAGAGAAAGGACTGATGACTGAAAAATCAGAGCACAGCTTCTCATCAAAGACATACGTGGTGTTAGACCCGTCTTGCATGACCATGCTCATAAATACCCCTTTTCATCCTGGCCTGGAAAGCCTTGGTAGACCCAGTCCATCTCCAAGGGGCCAGAGTGGGCAGTGAGCATCAGTATGAAGCACAAAGGTTTGCCAAGGAATGTGGGATTTGTGGGGAGCAGGCAGTGGAAAAGAAGATGAGATAACCTTGCGCAAGAGGAAGAAGAATATCGTTAAGAAATAAAGAGCCACCAATGGACGTTGAGGGGCATGTTTAAAAAAAAAAAGAGGAGGGGAAAAATAATCAAAAGGCCTAAACATCCACAGTTTGGTTGAGAAACTCAGCATAAAGACAGCCTTTTTGGGAAAGAAAGACAAAGCGCTACCTTTTCTGGAATTCAGGGATACAGACGTCTCTTTTTGGGAATTGTTTACACCTGGACACCGGGGAGTGGACTGAACAGCCAAAAAAGACTGAGGTAACTTTGAAAAAATCTGTGTTGGGACTGTGGGTTTTGTTTTATACTATTTGTTTATTTAAATACTTTTTTTTTTTTTTTTTCCAAATGAAGCAGCTAGTGTTTGAAGAGATTGAGCTTGGTGGGATCAAGGTACATTTTTAGGTTAGTGGTAGCACTATTTATCATTTTTAAGACAAATTTGATTACCCTGATGGGAATTCTTGTCTTCAGGGAAAGCTGCCCAGTTGTCATATTAATCATTGCTTTTAGTGTTTTCATTAGGGTTTTGGTTTTGGGTTTAGTATGAGATATTCATTTTTTTTCCCTTTTTAATTTAGCTTTCAGTTGCCCCAGGGCTTTGGCCTGGTAACCTTTGCAGAGTGTTTTTCCTTCAGTCCCTTTCCAACCTACAAATTTTATGAAAGCCGTTAATTCGTTGCTAAAGATCTGTCACTCCTTCTACTGATGGGGAACTGGTGTTCAAGGGACTCTTTCTTGCAAGAAGGAATAAAGACAAAATCACAGAGTAAAAATGAACATTTAGGGTCTCAACCATGGAGCATGTTATGTTTATGTTCTTCCAAAAGCCTTACGGGCCACCGTTTCTATTATGGTAGCCTCTGAATACCTATGTCACATCTCAGGACTGCACTGTGCTTGGTGGAGAAACCCTGAGTATTCCTTAGTCCACACAGTTTTCTCAGGTTCCTCTGACGCTCATGGAAGCACTTATCTCAATGAAGTTCACAGATTACTGGAAGAGGTGAAGATAATCCAGTCTGAGCTCCTGGAAGCTATAGGCTTCCACACAGTGACTCCATTCAACACCAAATCCTACTGGTGAAAGTACTCAATCTGTGGGACAGCACATGGTGGGACTTCATGTGGTGGGACATCATGTATAACCCATCCCAGGGAGACTGTTGGTGAGTTCAGATATGCGTGTCCTATCTCTGCTGTAGTTCCATCACAAGGTGTTGGTCCTGCTGCAGACTTGCTGTGTCCTACTGTTGTTCAAAGGTCAGAGAAGAGGCTCACTCTGGTCCAGTCCATAAAACAAGATCATCTTCCTGTGACTTAACCCACTAACATCAGTAAGACATGGTCACACAGGCAAATTGAGGTAGCTGGAGAAAAGAAGGACCCTTTATCAAGTGATTTATCCCAGATATCCAAACACCATCTTAGCATGAGATCATCGAATCATTTTGGTTGGAAAAACCCCTCAAGGTCATCAAGTCCAACCATTCCCCCACCTCTGGCACTGCCCCATCTCCTGAGAACCTCATCTCCGTCTGTCCAACCCTCCAGGGATGGTGACTCCAGCACTGCCCTGGGCAGCCTGTTCCAATGCCCCACAGCTCTTTGGGGAAGAAATTGTTCCCAAGATCCAATGTAATGAATGATGAACCAATGGAGGATCCTCTGTCTTTCTCACGATGTTCTAATGTGTCCAGACCATTCCTTTGGAAAGCAAATCTATGTTTTAGACAATGAAAGGAAGATAAAATCCCAACTTATATGAATTATTGGACATTCCTAGTGTGTGCTACCCTCCCTGAGAGCAATGTTAGGTTTGAGCAGTAAGGAAGTTTTAGATAACAGCTTTACAGCTGGAACAGCAGTTTTATTGAAATCACAACACATTATAGAAGTGCTGGAAAATATCACTGAGAAAATGCTGAAACACATTGCTTCTGTTTTCTCGTTTTGTTTCAATGATGTTCAAATAGTTCCTTTTGATAAAGAAAATCCATCTATTCCCTTTATCACTGCAATTCACTCAGCTTTGACTTGCATTTTACAAGCTGTTGCTTTCAAAATCATGCTACATTTCTTATATTTCACTTTATCACAAATGATATCATTGTGGCATTTGCAAAACAAAAACATCCTGTATTTCCAAAGTGAAGCAATTCAACTTCATCACAACAGACTAGGTCGTCGTTATTAAAATTAAATACGTAGATATTCCTAGAGATCAGCATTTTGTTATTTCTTTCCTGTAGGAAATATTGCTCTTTGGAATACACATCAGCGGTAAAAGTGGTTAAATACCTAATAAATACAAAATTATCTTTCTCACTTAGGGCTAGTAAGTAACTAATGGCAATTTGGAGGAATATGGCACAATTCACAACAGTGTAGGGGGCGGGGGGAAGGAAGTGAGAAATCTGCCATAATGGCTTCAATTCTTATTAATATCAAGAAAATAGTTAAGAACTGCTGCAGTCAATAAGAGTTGAGCCCCATCACACCTGCGTGTTTTTGAGGACTCCAGGAAGGACTAGAGCCATCCACCCCCACTAAAACAAAATATCATTAAGTTTGGGATGTAGTTGAGTTACAGACCTCTGCAGGGATAGTAAAGGAGTCTCTGTGCCAGGGGGATTCCTCTCCCCTTCCCCTGCCCTCCCCAAAGCGGGGTGAGGCCCATGGGAACCACAGAGCCAAACCCAGCACCAGGCGAAGGGCTGGAAGAAGTGACAGTTCTCCAGCTCTGCCCATCACAACCTCTTCCCCCCATGTCCCCAACCCTGGGGCACAAAATTGAAAAGTTGCAGAGAAAAACATGGTCCTGACTTGGGGATGCATAAACTCCAGTACTGGGCAAGGACTGGGTCAAGGGAGGAGGAGAGCAGAGGACACCAAAGCCTCATCCCCTCCCAGCACATCCCAATGGTCTATGCAGAGGTGTCCCACAGAATGGGGTTGGAAGGGACCTCTGGAGAACATCTAGTCCAGCCCACCAAATCAGACCCTAGGATAAGTGGAATCACTCTTTTTGGAGGAACTGGATCCTCTGTCAGCAGGAGCCTGGGTTAAGGAGGTTTCTGACTTGGGCATCCCATTTAGTGGCTGCCACCACATAAGAACACCAGGAGGTGAACATCCAGCTGCAGCAAGAGGGACCAACAGTGCCACGGTGTCAGCTGGTCCGTTCCCCCGGTGCTTCACCCACAGTCCCTGAAATAAGAACAGGAAAACAGTCAGTAAAAGTTAACTAGTGGACATATTTAAAAGAAATTAGAGGAAATGGACCCACATCCTGTGGAATTCACCCTTGCCTGAGTCTGCCAAGTCGAGTCCTGTGGCCAGATTTAGAAAGGGAGCGGAGAATTTAATGGCCAATAACATAGCTAGGCAAAAACGCCGGTGCACGCCCTGCAGTCCACAATAGTGAGGCTTATGTTTCTGCGTGAATAGCTGAAAGCGCCTCTGTGACACCGGGCAGGAATGCACGAGGCATCCCCCTGAATGTCTCAGTTACATTTTCAGACATGCAAATATTATTAGCACTACAAGTATAGCAACAAAGGCACCCAAGAGACCCAGGGCTGGGCTGTCCATTCGAGGCTTTAGAGAGGTGAAATCTGTCACCCCCCCAACTAAAACTGCCTAAAGTTAAGGTCTTAATAATCTAAATTTTATCCTCAGTCCAGCCCACTTTGCAAGAGGTCCCGGAGAAGCAAATCAGGAGAAATTTCTACCCCCATGTGCTGAAATGGTGCCTTCATGCAACAAAGAGCCCAAGGGAGCAAAGACTGTGAACATAAATGTGCTGGTTACAGCTTTTGCCTGAGAATATTTTTGGGTGCTGGTCCCTATTTCTGAAATGTTTCTGAGAGCCACCTAAGTGGTGATAATCACTCTGCAACTCTGCTTTTTGTTCTAGTGCCGGGGTGTCTGATGGTTTCAGTCATGAGCAAGGGTTCGAATTCATCCCACAGCAGAGAATTGCTGCTGAAAAATGCTGATGGTTTCAGCCCAGTAGTTACAGGCATCAGAGGCAACAAAAACTTAAGCTAAGAAAGACAGACTGTCCCAGCAAGTCTGAGCCTGGGACCTCTGAGACTGGCTCCTCATCCCAGCTTGTGGACCTGCCACATCACCACCTCATCCCTCTGATTCTTCACTCAAGTCTAAAAAGTGCAACACCTTTGCAGACATGAGTTATCTGTCAGTGAGATGCTCAAGCCATTTCTAATGACTTGCATGGTCCAAAAGCACTTGTCCCTTCTCAAGAAGTTCTTCCAATATGTGCAGAATATTTGCACCTTCAAGTGCAGCAGCAGCGTCTGCCACTCACAGCAAAATCCCTATTAACTGGTATAACAAGGTGGTGTTGCTGAAAAAATTCAAGAGAACTTGAATTTCTAAACCCATAGGCATGAAAGCATCCTACAACCAGTCCTTTCTGGGGTAGCTTCAAAGACTCTGGCAATGTTGGAACAAAACTGGTGATGAAAAAAGACTTTATTTTCTATCCTCTGACCCCTTGGTTTGACATCCCGGTATTGATTAAGAGAAATAATGGCAAGAAAAAGCAAGAAGGAAGTTTTCGGTAAGTACTGCCATGTAACACCAGGCAGTAATATCACACCGCACTGTTAGCTGTATGGTTTTCCCTTCCATTTCTTCTCACTGAAGTTGCCCAGAGGTCTAAGACACGCTTCACCAGCTGCAAGCACCTTATTATCACCAAACCACTACCTAAATCAAATTACAATCTCCAGTTTTTGCTGTGGGAACAGCAAAATTTGTCCTGTTTTCGCCTCTTCTGCAACTCCTAAATCCCGGTTTCAGAAGAGCCAGGCTCTGAAGTTCAGAGCAGGGTTGCAAGGATGGTCACACCACTGTGTGAAGAAGATCCCAGATGGGGAAGGGTTGCATGGACTGCCACTCTTCAGCCTGCAAAAGTGGTGATTGAAAGAGACATAGAGAGGTCTACAAAATCACCGTGGTGGAGAAAGAGCGTCTACTCTTTGTGTCTTCCAGAACAAGCCATCTAACCCAGTGCTTCACTATTTTTAGAAAAGGAAGAGCCCTTTAGGATGGGTTTCTCAGTGGTAGACTTGAAGTCCCTCAATGCAAGGAAGCCTGTGACATCCCATTATCATGAATGGTGTCATGATTTTTTTCAGATTGCTTAAAATGTGAACAAACTAGAAAAAAAACCACCTGGATCTCCATCTATGCAGTAGGGTTCAGAAAAAGTCCAGAAATAACCAGAAATAAAGCCAAAGGGGGAGCTCTGGGCCATTTCCAAGTGGGAATTTGACCCAACACAGAGCCCAGATCTTATCCCTCCTGCCCAAAGACCAACCTACAATCATGAGACAAAAGCTGGAACACTTGGACCGTTTCAGACAGATTTCCAACCAAACCTTAGTGACTCTGCTTTCAGGATCCAGCCCACATAGGAGAAGAGGGATTATCTAACTGTGGAAAATTTTCCCATTTCTAGAATATAAGATCATATAAAACTATGACATTCGGGATGAGGTCTGGATGTTTAATGTCTGTTCTTTCAATTCTGGACCAGAGGCTTCTCATAAGATCCAGATACCACTCTTATCATGTATAAGGCTTATGTGCAACTTAAATAATCCATGTGTTTCAGACAAGCAGACATGTTTCCAGTAGCACTTGAGAATGAATCTGCACATTCTGGCGTGTTCCATGTCAGATATCTGGGCTATTTTTATTAGTTGCATGCTCATAGAAGTGAGATCAGAAATTAAAATGTCATCTGCTACTTGATACTGATTACCAACTTTCCTGACATGTATTTTCCTCTTAATATATTTTGTACAACGGTGAAAAACTGCAAGAAAGCATCCACAGTGTTGTTTAATAAACTGAAGAGTCTTAGTTATTTTCCTTTTTCCTAAGGGAGCCCTTTCGGCAATTTCTCCAGTGCTTTTTCCATGGTTTCCTTCCAAATTGCTGACACTTCGCTGGTATCAAGATGTCCAGACGTCTTTTTTCCTACCATGGATCTGCCTGGTGAGACTCCTTGCTCTGCAGTGTTGATATGTATACAGACTCCAAAATTCCCCTGAATTTTAAGGCTTACATGGTATTGTAGTGTTGTAATAAATCACGCATCACCTCATCTGGCATTTCTGCTTTCTTGAATGCTTCACAACTCAGGGGACCAAGAATGATGGCTCAGCAGGATCTGAAAAGATGCTGACAGGACCACTCAGAGCCTGAGCCCCACAGAGGTGGTTCCCAAATCATCCAAACAGGCTTATGGAGAGAAAATTGTCTGGGGAGTCTCGTGTCCTGACAGAGACAAGATACAGCAGGAATGTGCATCCAGACTGTCCTTCCCACAGCACAGATGTAGGCTGAGAATATGCAGTCCATGCGTTAGAAAGGGTCTAAACAGCTCGAAACAATAAGATGAGAGATGTAGCTCTCACCTGGTGTTCAGAGGCAAGATATAAATATTGGGCATGGCCCAAAATCAGAGCTCTCCTGTCCACAGACCATGTTTTGATGCTGATATTTGTTCCCCCCTGCAGTGCTGGTCCAGCACTGGGTCCCCAGACAGGACACACATGGAGCTGCTGGAGAGGGGCCAGAGGAGCCCCAGGAATGACCCGAGGCTGGAACAGCTCTGCTGGGGACAGGTGAGAGAGTTGGGGGGTTCAGCTGGAGAAGAGAAGCTCCAGGGAGACCTTAGTGCGGCCTTTCTGTGCTTAAAAGGGGCCCATGAGAAAGATGGGGACAGAGTTTTGAGCAGGGCCTGTTGTGAGAGGACAAGGGGTGATGGTTTAAACTAAAGGAGGGAGAT
Organism: Streptopelia decaocto; assembly: GCF_964273445.1. NCBI lineage: Eukaryota > Metazoa > Chordata > Aves > Columbiformes > Columbidae > Streptopelia > Streptopelia decaocto. The sequence continues at coordinate 162,697,491 of NC_138655.1, forward strand.
TCAGGCTGGACATGAGGAAGAAATTGTTGGGCCTGAGGGTGGTGAGAGCCTGGCCCAGGTACCCAGAGAGGTGGTGGATGAACCATCCCTGAGACATCCCAGGCCAGGCTGGACGGGGCTCTGAGCACCCTGAGCTGGTGACGATGTCCCTGTCATGGCAGGGGGGGACTGGGGGAGCTGGGAAGGTCCCTCCAACCCTAACCATTCTATGATTCTATGCAGTAGCACTGAACATATTGCTCCAAAGCTGATTCCTGCCTCGGTGTCCTGCTCAAAGCCAGAGGCGATCACACAGTGATGTCCTGCCCAGATGGGAACCATGCACCCCCTCCATCCTTCATGGTGCTCCCCATGGGGCTGTGAGGCACCTGGGACTTGGAGCACACAAGCTTCATGGCTGGTCCTTCAGATCTATAGCATCCGAAGCCACTGACTGAAAAGAGCAAAGTCTGAGCAATAGAAGCACAGTAATCCAGGGATGATCCTGATCCTCAGAGAGTCCCAAAGGGAAAAAAAGAGTTGGAAAGAAGACGATAATAAAAAATAATAGTAACAAAAAGCATTTTTTTAGCCTCTGTGTGGATGTTGTTAAAGTGCAGCCAAACCTACTGTCATTGAAGATTTGTAGAGCCCTAAACAAAAAGGAAGCTAAAAGGCAAATAAGTGCATAAGCAGAATATTTAAATGGCATATCCAGAGTATTCATTCAAGCCAAAGGACTATCCTAGAATGTCCACGTTAGCCAAACAACGTCAACAGAAAACTGATAAGGTGTCATGTGAAAACATGCTGCAAGGGAAATTTAAAGCATAGCCAAGGCACGGAGACAACCAGGAAAAAAAAGTATTAAAAAAAAGTATGCCACAAAAGGGAAAAACAGCAAATTGGGAGAAAAAAAATAAGTGAAAATTCCAAAATCACCAGAACTGTAATATCTCAGTGAATGTTTTCATTAGCGGACCAGGGTGTGCTCTGCCCCAGAGGGCCCATGGAAAGATGTCTGAGTGGGTTGGTCCTCCAGTGGTGGCACTGGCTGCAGCTCTGACTCTTGCAATAGGGAAGAGGTTCTGAGAGGTGACAAAGGCAAGACCGTGGCCCGTGGTTGAGCACAAGCCACATCACACAAGCCAGGGTGCAAAGGCAGCTCGTACTGCCTTACTGTCTGCTCTGGTCTCACCAGTGGAGTTCTGTGGAAGGGCTCAGATCTCCTATCATGAGTGGCCACCTCCTCAGCTCCACATAGAAATCCTCATATTGCCAAAAACCACGTGCAGAGTTGGGCTGGGCCAGCAACGATCCTGTAGACAAACAGTGATGTCAACCCAAGCCCCCATACTTGGACCATTCTACTCTCAGTCACATAAATGCAAAGCATCCAACTCAAGACCATAATTTAAACTCTGCTGCTTTACTGCATTTGATTCTCCACCAATGAAATACAAGAAAAATGACCCAAAAGCTGGAACAGAATCATAAATAAACATTTAAAGCTTACGACAGTCCTTGTCATCCTGAATGTATACAAGAAACAGAGATCATCTTATTTTTATTCAACTGACAGAAAGTATTTTTTTCCAAATGGATGGTTTTTAAGTAGCTGTCACAATCCCAAATTAACTCACAATGCATGATCTATAAAACCGGGCAGATAAATCATTCGGGAATGCCAGCCACAGTCTCAATGGAAACAGAAATGAATCCACAATATTTTTTCATCGATGAGTTCTGAGATCCGGTGAGATGAATGGTAGCCAAAAAAAACACTGTCCTGACAGCTAAATAAATATATTCTTCTTTTTCCAGTCACCAAAATTCAGTTGGGGTTTTGTTTTCTTTTGTAACCTTGTTAATTTACCATTAAAAATCACTGCCAGTCATGAAAACATCATGCAAAGCCTGAATACTGACTGAATTTGGAAGGGTATCCAAATTAGAGGTATTTACAATCTGCTGGAATGACGCCCACTTTGCAAAGCGAAAAACAAAAGGAAAATAACCCACTCAACAATGAGATTTTACTATTTTTGTGAGTGTAAAGCTGACGGGAGGTGTGGGCAGTAGCAACGCTGTGGATCGTCACCTACTCACCTACTCTTGCTCCCTCAATACCAAGGATGAGGATGATGTGGTGATGAGCTGCTGAGAGGTTCCAACGCGTGTTGTCTCAGCACAAACCCTGAAGGATGCAGATCCAAAGCTGCCTTCCCAGGATCCCCTCCAAGTCCTCACCCCACTGGCAAACTGGGGCTGGTTGCATGGTGCCCTCGGACTGGTCTCCCCAAGCTGTTGAGTGATGGCCGTGGAAATCAGAATGGCCAAATTCATTTCTTACGGTGTTTGTTCCCATCTCAGCAGGAGAAAGAGTTGAAATGTTGGAGTTTTCCATTCCTGAAGAGGTCAAAAACCTATGCTGAGACATCCGAGCAGTGTTGTTTTAAGGGGAAAATCATAATTATCTGGATCATTGTGAACTTCTTATGTAAAGGATGGGTCTTGTACTTCACACATCCTGGGGGCTGTCTTCTCACTCGAGGATGAGGGAGATCAGGTTGAGTTGGCTTGGCTTTTTGTCATTTCAGTAATGAATTACGGCGTCTCAGCCAGAGAAGAGACCGCAGTGCATCACAGATGACATAGTCTAGTCAGGGGCTGAGCCATGGAAGTGACAGCTCCAAGAAGTATCAATGCAGATTGGCTCAAAAATGCATCACTTTGCTTCCCTAGGGTGACTTGGAAAAGGGCAAAGTGATTTGGTGAAAACAGTGTTTCATCGAAATGTGTTTTGATAGAAAATATCCAGTGTTTGTGTATAGTCGGCAATACCCACACAGACACTTGTCCCGGTGTTGGGATGAAATGCTTGTCACTGCCTGCCGAAGGCCAGTTAAAGCGGAGGTCCAGAGCTTCAGTCCTGGTGCTCCAAAAACACGGGCCAACAGTCAAAAACAGCCCTGGTCACCCTCATTATGCTGTGGTCACGTAAAAAGTAGCCAGAAATTTAGTTGCGAGCAGAAACAAGTTTTTCTTATAAGTTTGTTTTTTTGGATGAGAAAATCAATCCAGGAAACCAGGCTTGTGCAAACAAACCATGCTATCCCCAGATACCTCCTTCCTTCTTCTGTCCAACCTTTCAAGTGACCTAGATCTTCAGGACTATGTCTAGAAGTCTTCCAGAACTCCATCTAACCTGGAGCATCAAGTCAAGGAGGTGATGGGATCCCAGCAGCAGCCCTGGAGGAGAGCAAAGTCCTGGGCAGCGGTGAAGGAAGGTAACATGAAGGAGCAGTGATGGTTCTTGCATCCAGCCTTTGCTACTTTCTGCTCTCTGGACTTCGCAGAAGGAGAATATTTGGCATGAAAGCCTGGATGAGCCTGCAGAGAGGATGGAGTTCCTCAGGTAAAAGGTAGATGTCTTACCTGCGCAGGTTGTTCACCAGTCATGAAGTCCCCAGTGCAACTCATCTTAGAATCATAGAATCACGGAGTCATTATGGTTGGAAAAGACTTTCAAGATCATCGAGTCCAACCATTAACCCAACGCTGCCAAGTCCCACTAAACCATGTTCCTAAGAACCTCATCCCCACATCTGTTCAACTCCTCCAGGGATGGTGACCCCACCACTGCCCTGGGCAGCCTGTTCCAATGCCCCACAGCCCTTTCCATGAAGCAATTTTTCCTAATATCCAGTCTAAACCTCCCTCTTACCTAAACTAAGCCCCAAATTAGGTTATGTGAATAGTTCTTTAAAGACTTTGTTCCTCTTAATTGAATTTAAAAAAATGAGCACAGGGAAGGCAGAGAGTAGCTTCATGGAAATACAGATAACTAAACAGATTGCTACACTTATGGGAGATGCCCACACATTTCTCCAAACCACAGCACTTTCCAGAGCCAAATTGGGACAAGCGACTGACAAAAAATCCATTGCATTATGATTCAAATCTGAAGATCATCATCCCAAACTGTTGACCTGTTCAAGAGACAGAGCCCACCTTTACCTCAGTGTCACTGGCTCACTGCAGCACTTTCCTCTGATTTATCTGGTATAGACCCAGTAGTTTGTTCCATGTTCACCACCCTGAAAGCTTCTCCCCATGCTTTTATATTCCAGCACAGAACAGGAAAATTTAGGTACCTCTGCAGTAAGGGCACTGCAAATTAACTTCCTCAAAAACTCTGCCAAGACCTACCTATGAAAAATGTCATCTCCATGGGAGAAGAGAGGGCTTTAGTTCTTGTGCAGTGAATCTCACCTGGGAACGGAACTGGTTTGTCCTGGGTTGGATGGAAGGTGCCCGTTCCTCCCCATCGTGTCTTTTGCTTTGTACAAGTTTGGAGCACTGGCAATCTGGATTAATGACAAGGGAGGGATAGTCCAGGGTGATAGCCCAAGCCCCAGTTCTGCCAGATCCTGGCCGATCTCTGACCAAGTGCATGTCACTGTGTCTTCACTCAAGGAGGGAGAAGTCTGATGCAATGAGTCACAGGAGCAGGAATGTCCTTTTGGATGGATTTTATGGGTAAGAAGTCTCATTACAGGGGGCATCTCCTGCACCAACAAACCCCAGAGCTCTTAAGCCTGCTTGAAATCCCCTGTGTAGGATCTCAAAGGTCTGTCTTCAGCTATCAACTGTAACAAAAGCCAAAATTATGAGACAGAGTTTTGCTAAGCCCAAATGGAATCAGCCCAGTTTTTGGATTAGACTTTCAGATCAAAGCACAGAACTTGAAGAAGCAGAGACCAAAGCTCATCGGCAGCTTGAGTGATCAAGAGTCATAAAGAGCGGAAGATCAGATGATGGTCAAGCACATAAACTACTGACTGTAGCTAAGCAGCGGCTGCTGAGTGACTTCTTCAGTGCAGATGTGTATCCATTGGACCTGAGAAGCAAAGGACTTACCTATCTGCACCATACAACATTTGTGCATCTCTGAGCAGGCAAGAAATATCACTATTAGTACCATAGCACAGACCTAGGGCCAAGTTTCTTGTCTTAAGAACTATGGTGTGAAGTAATCAGATGATTTAATGGTTTGATTGGGTAGTTGTTTCTAAACATTGATCTAGAAGTGCTTTTGCTAACCTTTGGATCCACCAAAAAACTTTTCAGAGTGTTGAAACAACGAGTAGTCATACTGCACAACTCCAAAAGCCCAATGAGCTGAGTGTCCTGTCCTCAGTAGACACCAACAGCAGACAGAGACCCAATTTAAACTGGACCTAATTATACACAATGTCATACAGGTGTCCTATTAACCAGTCAACCTGGAGCAAGCCCAGGGGTCCTGCAGCAAGGGAGGGAGCAGGCCCAGGGGTCACAGCTCTATGACTTAAATGAACATTGAATCATAGAATAATTTTGGTTGGAAGAGACCTTCACGATCCCATCAAGTCCAACCGTTAACCCAACAGATGGAAATCTGATTTGCTAACATAATCCAAGCCCAAGAGCTGAGCAGACAGTCCCTCTAGCCCTGACACCACCTCGGAATTTCCCTTGTCTGATTTGACCAAAAATGCTCTGGACGCTGAGAAAGGGGCAAGACCTTTGCTCATCTTCCACCTGCTTATGACAAAAAGAGAGGTCCAATGTTCAGCTCCTCTTGTATGTCCTTCCTGCACTGAATGCAAAGGGAATTGCTCCTGGCAAGGAGATTTCTTGCAGGGCTTTCAGGGCTGCTCTTTCCCATTTGTCTGCACAAATTGCAGGGGAATAGGAGATGGAACGAGTTTCAGAGCATTTTCAGTCCAGGCATTTGGTTCTGTGCTCTCACTGCTCATCTGAGTCCATCAGCAACGCAGGTAACGAGGCAGCTGGAGCCCCCGAGCCTTGCAGAGTTTCTCAATCCCAACTCCGAATGAAGGGGAGGAGGGAAGCTGAACGAAAATAAATACTTTCTGGCTCCTCTGAATCAAAGCCTGTTACAATCAAAACAGCCCTTCCTCTGCAGCCAATGCCCTGGGGCCTCGTTCGTCAAAAATTATACGTGTGCTAGAAGCCACAGGGAAAGTCTCTTCGACAGAGAAGACCCTTCTGGTGTCAGAGGGAGCTGGGGAATGCTTTCAGTGCTCTATCTCTGTCCCAGGGTCTCCTGGAGCTTGTGTGGACTCTTTGTCCGGTGTCCAACCCAGAGTGGGTTAATCCTCCAGCTCTTGCTGCCGAGCTCGTGGTAGAGCCTGCCCATGGGAACGACGGGCGGCCCGAAGGGAAAGGAGTACAAGGAAATGAGGATTTGGGGGATAAATTGAAATGGGAAGTGGACAAGAGAGCATTGAAGGAGCCTGGCTGGAGAAACCCTCCGCACAAACGCAGGCAAGGAGACCTGACTTTGGTTTTTCTCAGAGTGGCTCAGCACTACCGATTCCAGGGGAATTATTATTGATTTACAGCAGTACAAATGAGATTAGAAGCAGGTCCTCTGCTTTCAGGAAGCTTATGCACTTAATGTCGCCCATCAGCTTCTGTGTATGTGCATGCACATACAAACATGCACGTATATAAGTAAAAGAATATAGCAGTTAAAACGAGAAATCAGAATTCCCAGTATGAGAAGATGAAGGTGTCTGGGATTACACCCCCAAAAGACACTGATTCACACTGAATATCTGGTCTAGATATTTTCCTCTTTTCAAGATGCAGGCTTGCAAACTCCAGTTTTTCTTGAGAGGGGAGAACACACAGACCAGACTCAGCTACCTGGTATTTCAGTTTCCCTTTTCTTTCATACCCTATGTTGCTAATATAAAGACATTTCTTTCAGCCTGAATACAGCCAGGGTCATATAATCTTGTGTAACAGAGTTGGTTTTGCTTCAATGCATAAGTTGGATTCTGTATTCTCTGTCTTAGCCCTCACATAACCCTACAAAGAGAAGCAAACTCAGTCAGACCTCTAATTACGGTGGAGGGGATGCTGTAAGCAAAGAAGCGTGAGACAACGAGTAGGGAGGTGGATCTAATGATGTCCAGAGGTGCCTTCCAGCCCCAGGCAGCCTGTGATTTTATATCAGTGTAAAACAAAGCCATGAGTGATAACACAGAGACAGGTATTACCTGTGCAGAATTTCTCGGTAAAGAAGAAATGAACAAAAAATATGTTTTGTTAGATTCTCCAGAAGCAAGGATGCTTAGGTAGAGGCAATTGGATGTTAATATTGTGATCTGGAAGCAAAAAAAATCAATAAAAAGAGAAGCCGAGAACATGCAAGGTGGGAACTGGAGACTGAATAACCTTTAAGCCACTTACAATAGTCGCCCTTGTCTTGCAGCTGGAGTCTGGCCAGCGAGGTCATGAACAAGAAACTGCTCATTCCCTGTGTGACATATATTATTTCATTACTTTGTTTTATTTAATGTGGCAATAAATTCATGCATCTTACATGGCTGGAATGTCTGAGGTCTTGCTTATTATTACTGCCTGACCGCCTAAAATTGCCGGTGTGAAGTGAAGAACCAGCTACAGCCAGATGTCTCACCATCTAATCAATAGAGAAAGACACATTCAAAACATGATCCAGCCCAATGGGGGGATAAATTTCTTACAAGGTGAACCTCTCCATGGACTAGAGAGAGACCCCAAGACTGTTCTTGGTTACAATTAGTTTTGAGTGGAGCTCCAAACAGGACAATGAGTCTTCTGGGCTGCGGCATTGCCAGATTTGTCTCAAGTTTGTGAGTGCAGGTTGCCAGGCCTTGCCCAATCCTGTGTGCAGATGAAGTCTTATTCGATGACAAGGAAGGAAAATTGATTTTTGGTAAAATTCAAAACATTTTAAGTCGCACTACTAGGATTTTGGGTATGTACTGTGGGGGATTCATGTTCATTGATATAACCATTCAAAACTCCGATTTTTCTGTTCTATCCCAATAGGTACAGGGCTCTCAAAGGTTTTCATAAATCATGTTAGGAGAGAGGTGTGAAATACGTTTTTCTACAAGCTTCCAAATATTTACTTTATCTCTGTTCACCTATCGGTTTCAGTCTGCATTTTAGTCTGTGCAACATCTGCAGTGATCTGCGATGAGAGACTTATTCCTCCACGCATACCGAATGGCATATTCCAATCCAAATTTAGATTTCTATAGGGCAGACCTCTGTGTCTGCACTAGTTTGTGACTCCCTTTATAGTCACTGGAAAAAAAAAAAAAAGACAGGTTCTGCTATGGTATGTTTCACATGACTTATTTTAAACGCCTGCCTCAGTGCGAAATAACGCTCCCTCCACGTTGCCCAGAAAGACATCTCGGTTGGTGTAAAGGAAAATACTTGCACAGGCAACTCACAGTTCCTAAATCAGTTCAGACCTGAAACAGACTTACCTGGAGGCACCAAAACTGAGTGATCAAACAGAATTTTGTAAAAACCAAGTGGAGAAGTTAACTCCTCAATAATTTGATGGATTGACTCCAGCAATTTGAACCCTTCTGACTTACAAGTGAATTTATGTGTTATAGACAACAAGAACAGTCACAGAACTGAAGAAACACATCCTATTTATGCTTAAAAGGTAGATGACCTGTGAAATAAGCCCAGCTCTGATTGCAGAACACAGGGCTGCTCTGCACATCACCTACGCACAGCAGAGCGTGAAGCATCATTGCCTCTTCTCCATGACCTCTTGGCAGCAGTTGGATCACTTGTAAAACCTGCTGTGTATCCAGGTATGGCTGATTAAAAAGACTAAATGATTTAACTGTTGGTAATCACTGACCTAAAATGAGCATTTGATGAAACACGCTACTTGTACATGAGCTTTTCAGAGTCAACAAACTGAGCCATGTTAAAGAATGGTCTAAGAAAGGAGAAGAACCCCATCCACTCAGCTGCTACTTGTCCTCTGGATGCCGTCTGCAAGGATTTCCTTCCCCACTGGCCATGAAGAGCCCACCAGCTGCTCCACATTCATTGTCCTCCTCTCCATGGCAATGAGACCTGTTAGTGAGCATCAGAAGATCCCAGCCCATGTAGCAAGCCATGGAAGAGGGCTCCCACCTAACAGACCATAACGGACCACTGCAGCTCAGACCATGAGCGCTGCTGTTGCTCTACAAATAAATCTGAGTGCCGATACACAGGCCATACATCTGCATAGTGGCAGTATTTAGCTGCCGGTAAGGCTGCTAATAGACATTTTGCCTTCTTTCCCTGCCACATCTGAGCACAGTGAGATAAACAGCAGCAGAACTCCCCATGCTGTTCTGCCTTCTGAATAGAATCATAGAATCATAGAATTGTAGAATCACAGAATCATAGAATCATAGAATTATAGAATCATTTTGGTTGGAAAAGCCCCTCAAGATCATGGAGTCCAACTGTAACCCACCCCTGGCACTGCCCCATGTCCTGAGAACCTCATGTCCGTCTGTCCAACCCTCCAGGGATGGTGACTCCAGCACTGCCCTGGGCAGCCTGTTCCAATGCCCCACAGCCCTTTGGGGAAGAAATTGTTCCCAGATCCAACCTCAACCTTCCCTGGCACAACTTGAGGCCATTTCTTTGTGTCCCTGTCTCCTCTCAGCTCCTGTTCTCCAGCTGAACCCTCCAGGTCCCTCAGCCGCTCCCATCACACTTGTGCTCCAGCCCCTCACCCGCTCCGTTCCCTTCTCTCAACTCACTCCAGCACCTCAAGGCCTTTCTTGATGTGAGGGGCCCAAAACTGCCCCCCAGGATTCAAGGCTTGGCCTCACCAGCACCATGCAGCTGGTATTGATGATGGCTAGTTGGTATTGAGGATGATCAGGGCAAGATCCTAGCTAAGATACATGCAGTTGTCCCGAGGATGCCTAAGAAGTGACTTCCAGAGTTAATTAGCTCCCTAGAAATTTGAAGCTATTACCGCCAACCCCATCATCTTTGCGTTGCCTCAGCCACCAGACTGAGCAAGAGTGTGGAGACACAGCACGTGGGATGGCTGCCCACCACACATGTACAAGTGCCTAAGCGTTTCTCAGCACTACCAAGCTTCCCTGTATGTCAGTGCTGCAGAGCCAACTTTTCTCTGAAATGCATGGATTTGGGTGAGTTGTTGTTGAGGAGCAGGGAGCACGTACTGCCAGAGATGGTTCAAAGTTATGGGTTGGAGCTCATCTGAATTTCCACATCTGTAACATGGACATTGTTGAGGCAGCAGACAGGGCAGGTTGAGAGGATCCTGGCTTGGAGTGGTGACCCCACTGGTCCTGGATTTAAGAAGGAACTGATGGGGGAAATGACCCCAGAGCATAGACAATTTGGCCATTTCTGAATTCGATAATATAAACCAAGCAAGAAATCTGCTCCAGAAGTCAAGGTAATGCCCTGAGAGACCAAGGGCTTCTGACACTTGCCTGTTGCATCCAACTTGTTTGGGGTGAGGGTGGCAGAGCCTGGCCCAGGCTGACCAGGGGGGTTGCGGAGTCTCCTTCTGTGCAGACATTCCAACCCGCCTGGACACCTTCCTGTGTAACCTCAGCTGGGTGTTCCTGCTCCATGGGGGGATTGCACTGGATGAGCTTTCCAGGTCCCTTCCAACCCCTGACAATCTGGGATTCTGGGATTCCTGCCTGTTGTAATTCTAATGAGGTTCATATATATCCTTACGATAGCATCATATAACGTAATACATCATTATACATAATATCATTATTCTAAAAATAATAATACACTGTGCAAGGCATGCAGGGCTGTGCCAAAACGCTGGCTTTTTTTCCCACAGTATTTTAATGACACACTGAGTCACACTGGTGTTTCAGCTAAAGCAAATTGCACCATTAGTGCCCATTGTCTTCTTCTCACTTGCTAAGTAGAGCTGTCATAATGCTCTGAGCTCAACAACCCTTTGTCCTCAAGCCCAATTGGGTTTTAGCACAGGGACCCATTCCTGCAAAGGTTTGTGTTCAAGCTTTACTTTGCCTTTTCTGCTCTTCCAGTGAAACTTAATCTACAATCTTCTCTGCTACTTGAAGGGTATTATTTGGTGGATGTGGTTTCCAGCATATAGTTCAGTGCATGATTTATGACCTGATCCAAAAGGCAGTAAATACCACAGAAAAACTCCTATGAACTACTTTAGCAAGCTTGGAGTGAGCCCACAGATTGACAAGGAAAACCTCTCTGGGTGTTGCTGCAACTTTTCATTCACCAGGAGCAGCTACAGTCTTCCACTCCCACTGACTGGATTAGAGAGGGCAAAATACCTTAAAGGAGCTATTTAAAACCAGCAGAGTGTGAGGATTTTCTTGCATTTTCCAGCTCCAAATGTGTCTGTCCTAAAGACACACTCCAAATAGAAAGAGGAGTCGCCAGCTTTATCTTGGAGTCAACAATCCATTGCAAGCATGAGGAAGGTCAGATTATTTTGGTCCCATCCCTGTCTCTTCAGTCACATACCAACACGTGCATTCTGCGATTTGCAGATCTCGTGGTTATGTATGAGCAGACTTGCTGGCAGTAGTGATGTCTGGGGCTAATTTTCAGTGCAGTTGTAGCACAGTGGAGATCCTCCCAACCTGCCAGCTTCAAAGTGGGTGAAAATGAAGTGCTGACCTTGTAGATGAGTGCTTAGCCACATGTATTTCGTCCTTGCTTATGGAATCATAGAATAGTTTGGGTTGGAAGGGACCTTCCCAGCTCCCCAGTGCCACCTCTGCTATGAGCAGGGACATCTTCACCAGCTCAGGGTGCTCAGAGCCCGTCCAGCCTGGCCTGGGATGTCCCAGGGATGGTTCATCCACCACCTCTCTGGGTACCTGGGCCAGGCTCTCACCACCCTCAGGCCCAACAATTCCTTCCTCATGTCCAGCCTGAATCTCCCTCCTTTAGTTTAAACCATCACTCCTTGTCCTGTCACAACAGGCCCTGCTCAAAAGTCTGTCCCCATCTTTCTTATTGGCCCCTTTTAAGCACAGAATGGCCACAATAAGGTCTCCCCAGAGCTTCTCTTCTCCAGCTGAACACCCCAACTCTCTCAGCCTGTCCCCCAGCAGAGCTGTTCCAGCCTCTGATGATCTTGGTGGCCCTCCCTATCCCAAAATAAAGTACAGAATGGTTCTACCTGGACCTCTACTGACACATGAAATGGGATTCAGCCATTTAAATACACAGCAGGTTTGCACAGACTCGTCACTGACAAAGGAGTAGAAAGAAAAAAGTCATCTAAGGCTCTAGTCCCTTTCAAAACGGTCATTAAAATTAAATTGGTGTCAAAATGTCCCTGAAGTGCTTCAGGGATCTAGTTACCCCTCCTAACACATTTCTTAGTGGCTTAAAAGCCCAAGAGGTTTTCCACAAGAACAAGATGCATACGATGGGGGAAAAGATGGACTAAACTGGTGTTTGTCTCACTCTCTGGATAAATAACATGTGCAAGAAAATACCTTTGGGAGCTGCAAGATTACATCAAGCACGCTCATACTACAGCATTAGCAAACATAAACCTTTCCCTTTGCTCAGGGACTGATGGTCTCCAGAATCATTGTCATTTCATGGTGAAGTTCTTCACGGTGCAGACAAAGGACCATCCATGGCTTTTGAACATGGTGTTCAGATGCATCTCACAGCCCTGGGACCCCTATCCCACCTCGCTGCTGGTGGGGTAGTCTGGGAACCTCATACTCCTCCAGTTTATTTGTGTTCCCACCATCGGTGGTGGGTTACTGATTCACAGGGCATCCTAACCTTATCCGCTGAGGCCATCGAAGTGTTGTGCTGTGTCCCTCAGTGATGCTCTGCTCTGTTCTCATGCATCACAGTCTTCCACTCGTGTCCTCCAGAGATATTTGGGCACCTGGATGGACCAGACCATTCACTCCTCTGAAGACCTTCAAGAAGGATTTTTCTGGTATTTGAAGAGTTCTTCAGCTAATTGCCAATAAAGGTGCAAACCAGTTGCTGTAACAGAGGTTTCTTGTGCCCCCCTGAGACACTCTGGTACCCAAACATCCTGATACGACACAGGAGACCTACCTGCTACTTTCTGAACAGGGATCTGGAGGCTGGGACAGATACTCCAGCATGTCTGAAATGCCTCTGGACGTCCATGCTGAGACAACTGAACCCCATCTCTGAAGTCTGCAATTCAATCTGTGATTTCTTGGCTAATATCTCCCATATTCTCATGCCAAACAATATTAGTATAGAAGCACTGAAGGTCAAGGTGGGTAGGTCAGAGCTTTTGCAGAAAGGCTGAGTGGCTTTCTAATAAAAAAGAAAAGCTATCTTTGGAGCTCTATTTAGTATAAAGGTCATGCCAATGTCCTCATTCCTTGTGTTTTCAGCAATTTTCCCAAGATTTACTTGCTGTCAGGGTCCTGTTACGGCAGGTTTGCAACACACCAGCAAAAATAAGATCTTCCTCCCATTTCCTGCAGAAAAGTTCTCACCATGACATGACCACACAGGGATGCAATAACTACCAGAGGGACAGCAGGACAAAGACCTGGAGCACTGCAGTGACCAGTTCTGCTCCAGCCTGTCTGGACTCAGCTGCAAACATTGCACTACAGTGATGTCCAACCAACACCAGGATTGGAAACATGCAAGCGCAGAAAAGCCAAATTTGCTCAGGCATCAGTTTTGCCCTGTGTTTTGCCCTTAAAGATGTCATGGGTTTCATATCAGTGTCCTTCTCTACAGTCACAGTATCATAGTCACAGTATCACAGTATGTTTGGGATTGGAAGGGACCTCTAAAGATCATCTAGTCCAATCCCCCTGCTGGAGCAGGAACACCCAGGTGAGGTCGCACAGGAACATGTCCAGGTGGGTCTTGAATGTCTGCAGAGAAGGAGACTCCACAACCCCCTGGGCAGCCTGGGCCAGGCTCTGCCACCCTCACTGAGAAGAAGTTTCTTCTCAAATTTAAGTGGAACCTCTCGTGTTCCAGCTTGATCCCATTACCCCTTGTCCTATCATTGTTTGCCACTGAGAAGAGCCTGGCTCCATCCTCATGGCACTCACCCTTTATATATTTATAAACATTAATATATGTCCTATATGTACTATACTAATATAGTCCTCTGCTACTGAAAGAGAGGAGGATTATCCAAACAGGTCATCGCTAGCTGCTATGGTGGCCCAACCTACGTTAATTTCGATGAATAAGATGGCATTTAGTGTTGGTAGACATATCCAACACCTGTCAGTACTCTGGATCTTCTCTACAGCCAACAGAGACATAGAGTAAAGTCAGCAGGACTCCTGAAACAACTCATCCCTCTTTAAACTGATGTCTAAAATAGGTCAGATGAATCATACCTTCAAGTTGCTTGTTTTTCTTTACGGGGTATAAACAGAGCCCAGGATGACAGCCCAGCTGGACATAACTGCTTGTGGACATCTCCAAAGAGGCATTGTGGGTTGCACACAGACTGTCACCCAAGATTTACACAAGCCATTTTCTTCAGAGGAATTATTTTAATTATTCTTTTGTTCCGTACTAAACTGAGAGGCACACCAATGAACAGTGAGCGTGATGGAAAAGATACAGTACCTTGTGCTTCAGTGTTTGCATCAGCTTTTGACTTCTGGGAGCTGGAATGAGATCTAATCCAAAATGATAATTACTTTGCTGTTTTTTCTTCCAGTGCCTCGTGTCCTTTCAGAAACGCAAACAATGAAGTCAGATTGATGATGTTTTTTGTGTTTTTTTTCTCTCTCACCCCATGGAAATCAAAGTTCTTCACGCTGAAAGCCCTGAGCTGATCTGGAGAATGGGCCAGTGCTGTAGCTCATTTGCAGATATGATGGGTCTGTTTCCTTCTGTTTTTCCCCACTCTGTAGGACCACTTGCCATGGACCACAGTACCTGACACCTCACAGGTCTCCAGACACAACACTTCACACTTTTTAAGTGGCAGCACCAGCCCTGGACTCTGCATGAAGGGTTCTCAGGTTTCCATTTTAATCAAGCTCCTCTGCATTCCTGGAAAATATATTCCTACTCCAAAAAGAATAAGAGATTTATTTGCCAAATGCCCAACGGTACAATTCAGCCCGTGTTTCAGTTTAACAAGACACTGCAATAGTCTGAGCAGCAAAGCAAAGAGAAAGAAGGAATCCAGCCATTTGACTGTGATAATCTGGCAATGTGGGACAATAAAGTGAGGCGTTTTGGAGACTGAGGGGATTGTTAGAGTCCAGAATACACATCTTTAAAAACTGTTTTCCAGCTCTGTTTGATGCAGACAGCCTGAGCAGCAATAGAATCACCAGATCGTTTTGGTTGGAAAAGCCCCTCAATATCATCGACTCCAACCATAACCCACCCCTGGCACTGCCCCATGTCCTGAGAACCTCATGTCCGTCTGTCCAACCCTCCAGGGATGGTGACTCCTGCACTGCCCTGGGCAGCCTGTTCCAATGCCCCACAGCCCTTTGGGGAAGAAATTGTTCCTAAATCCAACCTCAACCTCCCCTGGTGCAACTTGAGGCCGTTTCTTTGTGTCCCTGTCTCCCCTCAGCTCCTGTTCTCCAGCTGAACGCCCCAGGTCCCTCAGCCCCTTCCCCAGCTCTGTTCCCTTCTCTCACCTCACTCCAGCACCTCAAGGCCTTTCTTGATATGAAGGACCCAAAACTGACCCCAGGATTCGAGGTTTGGCCTCACCAATGATCCTTCTCTTCTATCCTGCACACAGTGATGTTCTCATGCATGAGCCACTCCTTTCCAGCACATAAACACAATAAAGGTGGATGTTTGCTGCTGCTTTTAACCCGTGCCTTGGAGAGGGCAGATCATCCAGCAAGGCAGCATGTGGCAGGAGGCCAGGCTGCTGATGTCTTCAAAGTCGTTATTAGGCTTTCTCTCACCATTCTGCACCTAAGGCCCTGTTACAATCGGATGAGATGTGATGGTTTTAAACTAAAAGAGTGGAGATTCGGGCTGGACATGAGGAAGGAATTGTTGGCCCTGAGGGTGGTGAGAGCCTGCCCCAGGTACCCAGAGAGGTGGTGGATGAACCATCCCTGAGACATCCCAGGCCAGGCTGGACGGGGCTCTGAGCACCCGGAGCTGGTGAAGATGTCCCTGCTCATGGCAGGGGGGGCACTCGGGAGCTTTGAAGGTCCCTTCCAACCCAAACTATCCCATGATTCTGTGATCTGATACTATTTCATGGTTTTATTCTCCTTTTCCTGCACCCTACCAGCCCTGCCTGGACAGACCGTGTATCCCCACTGGGGTGTCTCCCCAGAGACACCCTTTCCAAGCTCTTGCAGAGTTTCAAACAGCCTTTGTAAGAACCACCAACTTGAGCAACTTTGGCATCAGTGATAAAAAATAACAACTGGCCATCTAAGATGAAATTCCACTGGTTTCAGTGAACGGCTGAGCTTCACTCTGAACAAGTCAGCAACAGAAAGCCAAGCAAGCATCAAATGCCCAGTTAAAGAGAAGAATTTACAAGTCCAGGTATGTATTTATTTATTTATTTTCAGGACGAAGAGGAGAAAAAGGGGATTTTCTCTCATGTTTTCTGCCCTGGGAAAGCATCCGTCCCTCAGGGAACCACAGTTTTTCAGGTCCTGCTCGATGACGGAACCATCCATCCCCAGAAAGTCTCACCTGCTCATGGCAGAGCCTGTGAAAACCCCACAAAACCAGGGTGAAAAAGAAAACCCCACAAAACCAGGGTGTCTCCCCAGCATCTGGCAGAACAGACTTTCCCTCTCCCTCCGGGTTTCTGAACATTACAGAAAATATAATTACGGGCATTTGGCAGCTTCTCTCCTGATTGCCAAAGGGTCTTCTTTATCAGCCCAGCGCAGGGCTGATGTGTTGCAATGTATCCTCCTCAGGACGTGCAGCAGGAGATTGACAGGGATTTATATTTCAGCCCTAAAACCTTTGTGGGCATTTCCCCGCACCCCTCACCTTCCCCTTCCGAACCTCCACCAACCACAGATTGAAAAGTGTAAAGTTTAATATTCTCTCTGATGCTAATTCCACGGTGAAGATGGAAAATTCAATAACTCCTGCATAAATTCAGCTGAACATATTCCACATTCCAGCCGCGGGGAGCAAAGCTCCCACCTCCCTCCTCTCCCTTTTGCTCCCCCTTTTTCCCTCCCTTCACTTTATCTCCCGTTCCCCCTCTGCAACAAAAACAGCTCTGTCTGCTGGGATCAGATAGCCAGGATTGATTTAGTAGATAAACTAATCAGAGATTATTTTGGTTTATTAAAACATGAGCCAAGAGGATGAAAGGATCGCTACATCCCAGGGTGCCCCTGCGTTAAACCTAAGGGCGGATTCATCCCTGTTGCCAAAGGCATTGCAGTTGGTGCATCCAAGTTATTCCCATTTCATCCCCTTTTTATAGTTGTGATAAATGTAGGGAGCTGGGGTTATTTTGGTTTTTCTGAAGTCTTTTTCACCCTGGTTTTGTGGGGTTTTCACAGGCTCTGCCATGAGCAGGTGAGACTTTCTGGGGATGGATGGTTCCGTCATCGAGCAGGACCTGAAAAACTGTAGTTCCCTGAGGGGAACTGCTTTCCCAGGGCAGAAAACATGAAAGAAAATCCCCTTTTTCTCCTCTTCTTCCTGAAAGGAAAGAGGAAAGGAAAGGAAAGGAAAGGAAAGGAAAGGAAAGGAAAGGAAAGGAAAGGAAAGGAAAGGAAAGGAAAGGAAAGGAAAGGAAAGGAAAGGAAAGGAAAGGAAAGGAAAGGAAAGGAAAGGAAAGGAAAGGAAAGGAAGGAAGGAAGGAAGGAAGGAAGGAAGGAAGGAAGGAAGGAAGGAAGGAAGGAAGGAAGGAAGGAAGAAAGAAAGAAAGAAAGAAAGAAAGAAAGAAAGAAAGAAAGAAAGAAAGAAAGAAAGAAAGAAAGAAAGAAAGAAAGAAAGAAAGACCTGGACTTGTAAATTCTTCTCTTTAACTGGGCATTTGATGCTTGCTTGGCTTTCTGTTGCTGACTTGTTCAGAGTGAAGCTCAGCCATTCACTGAAACCAGTGGAATTTCATCTTAGATGGCCAGTTGTTATTTTTTATCACTGATGCCAAAGTTGCTCAAGTTGGTGGTTCTTACAAAGGCTGTTTGAAACTCTGCAAGAGCTTGGAAAGGGGCTGCCCAGACTCCTTGACAACATCTTTGGCATGGAAAACACAAATGACTGATAATATATTATCCACTAATTCCCTCTGCATCGCAAGTAGAGGGACCCAGTGATTGTCCCTGTTTTTCTTGCATTTATCCAAAACTTCGCCTCTGTCCTCACTCTCCTCCACCTGACAGTATTTTTGTGGGGGTTTATTGAACCGATCATCATGGAAGAGGTTGCTTTCCCATTGCTTTTCATTGCTTCAAAAGTCATGGGGGTTTGGTCACCAGCCTTTCATGTGCCACCAGGGAAGAAATCACAGCTTTTCATTTTCTTCGCCCACCAAATGAGGAACTTCATCCAGAGGATTAAACCCTCCCATTTGCATGGAAACTCCTTGCCTGGGGCTCTGAGATTTCATCATTCATCCTGTGCCCTGGCAAAGAGTTTGTCCCTCCTTCCATCACTTAACACTTTGGGAACAATGTCCAAATATATAAAGAGCAAGGATGGGACTTTATCTGTGGGGGTAGAAACCTCAGGTGTGGATCTACAGCAAACACTGTCACGGTCTCTAAATGAGTGAGAAGACGTGTCCAAAAGACACTAACGCTAAATGCAAATTTAAAAAATCCCTACAGCAAATATTTACTACATATATTAGTATTTGTAGTCCCACACTCATGATTTTTGTGTCCTGAGCTTGGCAATACTGCAGCTGGAATATAGACCAAAATACTACCTGCTTTTCTTCACTTGTGCCATTTATTTCCTCCTTACACTGCGTGTGGGCGCAAACCAGCAAGTCTCGCCTTGTGCTGGGATTTGTCACCCCAGGAGGGACCCATAGGAGAGAAAGAAACAAAACAAAACCTCCTTCCATAGAGAAGGGAAATCAAATCAGAGCCATTCCTCTCCATTTCAGCCCATCACAATTACCCATGGGACAATGACTGGTGGCTGGTTTGGGCTTAACAAGTGTGGAGTCACCAAACAGGAGCACGTGGGCTTGTGTTAAGCAGTTTTTCTCATTATAAAGAAATTAATTCTCCTAGACAAATGAATACTTCTAATAAATGTCACCTTCCTGTAGCCATGGATGTTTTTTCCCAGGGTCAGCTCCAAATACTTTGATCATCTCATGCCCAGACTAGCACAAGCCACGAGAACTGACCTTCCCCTCTCCCAGGCAGTTTATCACTAACGTCTGAGCCTCGGCATATCTTCCTTGGCCACTTTTAAAGCATACTCCAATATTTAGTGCTAATGTTTCACTTGCATATTAATGCCTCAGATTTTATTACCCCATGATCATAAAACCCCAGCTGCCGATCGCGGCCCCAGCCGCCGCTATTTTACCCTGATGAATTCCTGGGACTAAGTCCAGCGTTGCTTAGTATAGTCGCTCCGTTGGCGTGTGGAGACAGCCCTCTACAGACAGTTGGCTAAATTCGTTTTACTCACACAAAATATTTCACTCAGCTGCCAGCAAACTGTTTATTCTCCTGCAGCCAAAATCTCCAAGGGAAGGCAGCACGGTTGGACACCAGGGCGAGGGGATCAGACGTGTCCATGGCCAGCTCGGCCTTCACGTACAAGTTTGCAAGTCTTGATTTATCCGTAGCATAGGATTTCTCCTTTCTCTGCCTTTTCACTGCTCTTGGTGAACAGGAGAGACCGTACAAGACCATGTCTTAGGAGCAAGAGGGTAGAATCATATAATTATAGAATCATTTTGGTTGGAAAAGCCCCTCAAGATCATGGAGTCCAACCATAACCCACCCCAGCACTGCCCCATGTCCTGAGAACCTCGTGTCCGTCTGTCCAACCCTCCAGGGATGGTGACTCCAGCACTGCCCTGGGCAGCCTGTTCCAATGCCCCACAGCCCTCTGGGGAAGAAATTGTTCCCAGATCCAACCTCAACCTCCCCTGACACAACTTGAGGCCGTTTCTTTGTGTCCCTGTCTCCCCTCAGCTCCTGTTCTCCAGCTGAACCCCCCAGGTCCCTCAGCCGCTCCCATCACACTTGTGCTCCAGCCCCTCACCAGCTCCGTTCCCTTCTCTCCACTCGCTCCAGCAGCTCAAGGCCTTTCTTGATGTGAAGGACCCAAAACTGCCCCAGGATTCACGGTTTGGCCTCCCCAGGTCCCAGCACAGGGACACTCACTGCCCTGGGCCTGCTGGACATTAGATGTATGGTGACAGATAAAAGCATGGGATGGTCCCTTTCTCTCCTGCTTGCTGGGTCACATCCCCTGCCCAGTTGCTGGACACCTCTTTCTGCACCCCGCTCCCAGCCTTTGCCTTGAGGTTGGGCACGACCATGCAAATCATACCTCAAAGTTTGCTCTGGAGTGACAGAGAGCACGGAGGAGACGCTCTGGACTTGTCCCTGCTGCCATGGAGGAGGGTGGTGATCTCAAGATGGTGATGTGAATCCATCCTCAGTCACTTTCTCTGACATGCCGCAGAGATCCTAAACAGGCCAGACATTGAAACCCCCCCGCTCTTCATCCTTCCACCCCATCGCTCACCCAAAGAGCACCCTGGTGCTGGCGATCCCCAGGTTAGTCCTAGACACAGAGCCATTCTCCTGCATGCAGCAAGCTCGGATGTCCCCCACACCGGTCCTTCAGTCCTCTCACCAGTCCCAGAGGGATGTGGCACTTCCCAGATCAACAGAGAGTGGCTGAGTTGCGTCCTACTGGCTTCACGAAAGTTCTTGATGTGGTGGGGAGATGCTTATGTAGCTGCCTGTGGTCCAGCAGTGCGGCTTCTCGTTCATCAGACTGAGGTCAAAGCCATTGACTTCAAACGAGCCACAGGAATGAGGGGGGGAAGATAAAGCTGCTGCCAACCCAGGCTGTGGGAGGAGGTATGACCCAGAGGCAGGATGGGCTGGTGGTCAGGACGTTATGATGGGATTCTGGAGGCTTCCTTTGGATTCATCACTCTGCCACTGACCCTCTCATGTGACAAAACAGATCCTTGCAGATAAGGAGGTGCCAACTTCCCGCTAAAGTCCACAGAATTTGGACTCCGGGATGCCTGAGCTGGCGTAGCTCCCTCTGCCAGTTCACCATCTCCAGATGAGAGGCCACACAACACCTTGGCTTGGACAAGCACATGGAGGTCAAAGCTTTAAGCCTTAGGAGAGAATATGGTACACAAACTGGTGGAGAAACAACCACTGGGGTCAGCAAGCTACTTGGGAAGCAGTTTCTTCTGCAGTTCTCTCCTCTTGGGTATGGATAAATGTTGGCTGTGATCACTGGAGCTGCAGTTTCTGATCCATTTCTCTGATAGCTTGGCACACATCTAATTAAAACACAGGGCTGATACTCGGCTTTTTCACCCTTGCCAGTTTTAGTGAAGAAGGGCGATTCAGGCACATCGAAGCACGAGTCAGCCAGGAAATACTACCTGCATCCTGGAAGGAAAGTGGCCAGGGAACTGAAGGAGGTGTTGTCTCCAGGTGGGACCCAAGGGGGACAGACTGAGCCACGCGAGAGCGAGATATGGACCAGAACTTGCTGGTGGGTGTCATTGGAGGCCCCTCTGAGAGAAGGTGCAGCCCCAGGGCTAAATGAGGCGTATTCGTCTTTTTAGAGTGGGGATTTTCAAGAATATGCTGCTCTCTCAGGGCTTGCTTTATGCAGGGATCTGAGCTTCAAAGGCAGCCTTTGAGCTCCTCCCGTGGGTCAAAGGGGCAGTCAAAAATGCACAAAAGATCATGCATGTAGGGAAGAGAAAGGAGGAGAAGGAGAAGGAGAAGGAGAAGGAGAAGGAGAAGGAGAAGGAGAAGGAGAAGGAGAAGGAGAAGGAGAAGGAGAAGGAGGAGGAGGAGAAGAAGGAGAAGGAGAAGGAGAAGGAGAAGGAGAAGGAGAAGGAGAAGGAGAAAAGGAGAAGGAGAAGGAGAAGGAGAAGGAGAAGGAGAAGGAGAAGGAGAAGGAGAAGGAGAAGGAGAAGGAGAAGGAGAAGGAGAAGGAGAAGGAGAAGGAGAAGGAGAAGGAGAAGGAGAAGGAGAAGAAGGAGAAGGAGAAGGAGAAGAAGGAGAAGGAGAAGGAGAAGGAGAAGGAGGAGATCATTAAACTCTGCATTTATTCTCCATACCATTCTCTTTATTCTCCATACCAGCATCATTTCTGATATGCCAGGGTCTGTGAGTCTCACCACTGCACAGCAAAGCCAAGCACTGTTATTTATATCAGACTTTAAAGATTGCTTTCCCTCCCCTACTGTCTGCTCAGCTGTCCCTACAGCTCCAACCACATTGCTCTGTAATAAGAGAGGAGGCTTTGAGCCGTGAAGATTTGCTGAGCAGAAAAGTCTGGCTGACTTTTTGTTCCCAAGAAAAAGTGAAAACATTCTCGTTTTCACTGAATTTCTTGCTTTTGAATTTTATCAAAGAAATTGATTGTAAAAACCATGTGTGAGTCAGTGCATCAGACTAATCACTCTCTGGGTTTTTCTTTGAATGGCTGAAAATAAGATTAAAATAGATGTTTAAGTTTGTCTCTTTTGATTTCATCCAAGAAAAACAACAACAAAAATTAGTCAGCTTAAAAAAATCTCCCTTGTGAAGAACTTTGAAGTACAAGCTTTTGTATGAATAATAGGATTCTTTGAGGTACTGGAGCCTTAAACACAATGCACCTTGTCTCGGCTTCTTCACAAGTTTCCTTCCCATAGAGGAGCAAAACGATGGGGGGCTGCTGCTGTTCCTGGGACCTCTGGCCATGTCCCAGAACTTCCTCAAGCTGGGTGCTCACCCGGATCTCCAGGACTTCACATGGATGCTGGGAGGGCACGTAGATGAGGTTCTCAGGGACATGGGGCAGTGCCAGTGTTGGATTAACGGTTGGACTCCATGATCTGAGGGTCTCTTCCAACTAAAATGATTCTGTGATTGTGATATGGGAAGGTGGGCCCAAAACGTTGTCTCAAAATACTGTCCCAAGGAGGGAGAAGAAATGGAAACAAACCAGCAATGGAAACATTTAGGCTGGAGACAACAACAAGGGTCTGAGCTTTCAGAGAATCATAGAATCATTTTGGTTGGAAAAGCCCCTCAAGATCATGGAGTCCAACCATAACCCAGCCCTGGCACTGCCCCATGTCCTGAGAACCTCATGTCCGTCTGTCCAGCCCTCCAGGGATGGTGACTCCAGCACTGCCCTGGGCAGCCTGTTCCAATGCCCCACAGCCCTTTGGGGAAGAAATTGTTCCCCACATCCAACCTCAACCTCTCCTGGCGCAACCTGAGGCCGTTTCTTTGCGTCCCTGTCTCCCCTCAGCTCCTGTTCTCCAGCTGAACCCCCCAGGTCCCTCAGCCGCTCCCATCACACTTGTGCTCCAGATCCCTCACCAGCCTCATCATCCTCTGAATTCTCTCCTGCACCATTTTCCCAATGGGGTTGGGTTTGCAGGTGGGATTTCATATGTTTGCTCAAGGATTCACAGGACTTGTCACCAACGATCTCTGTTCCTATGGAAAACGAGCCCAGCAAGTTATCTGACATGCTGTGAATGATAACTAACAATTAATATGGAACTGATTAATAGCCAAGAGTCTGGGGCTAGGTAGCGAAGATTAATAGCTGGGTTCATTAAGATTATTTCTGCTAATGTTAATTAAAATTACAGAAGCAGAACGAGAAATTCAGTTACTTCGTTAGGTCAGCCCATCTTTGGCAGACAAGATCTTGAGTACAGGGCACAGCTTTTAATTGTTTAACACATCTCTGGGTGCCTGAGAGGCTCTGCAGGGATTTACAAGGAGCTAATTTCAAAAAGAGGACTCTGTGGCTTGACCCTTGTTGGTAGAATTCTGCCATTACATTGTATTAATAACAACTAGAGATTAAGTTCATCTCCTCCTGCCAAAGCGTTCAGCAGGGTGAAGAAGGGCTGAAACTTCTGAATCCAGATAAAATCCTGAATAAAGAATGGACAGAACATCCCCCCCCACAAAATTGACCATTACACAGACTTCTGTAGCCAGCTCACTCTGCTCTCAATTCAATTATCAACACAAAAACACAAGTCTCGGTCGACTGCAAGAAGAATTCAAGGGTGCTTGAAATTTTCTTTACACGGTGCTTTGTGCCACTGCAAAAAAAATTACATTACTCTGCTACCGAGCACTTTGCACTTGGCTAATGTGTTCTCACTGAAGGTCATTTTTAATGCACTCCTATTGATTTGCTAGGAACCTCAGTGTGGCCACCCCAATTAAAGGGCTGATGGGGAGAGCACAGGGGTTGCCTGGAAGCAGAAACATTAAAGTCAAGTTGAAAAAATAGGAAACAAATAAATTCAGCTTGGCAGCCCACTTGCCTTCCACCAGGAGTTTGTGGTGCAGTCCAGGGTGGTGAAATCACACAGGATGGTTGGGGTTGAAGGGACCTCTGGAGATCACACAGTCCAACCCTAATGCAGGGTCACCAAAGCAGATCACGCAGGGTCACAGAGCAGATCACACAGGGTCACCAGAGCAGATCACACGGGTCGGTCCAGGTGGGTTTGAATGTCTCAGAGAAGGAGACTCCACACCCGCTCTGGGCAGCCTGGGCCAGGCTCTGGCACCTCCCAGCAAAGAAGTTTCTCCTCATGTTCAGATGGAGCCTCCTGTGTTTCAGTCTGTGCCCGTTGCCCCTCACCCTGGCGTTGGGCACCACTGAACAGAGTCTGGTCCATCCTCTGACACCCACCCTGAGATATTGATCCCATTGATCACATCCCTCTCAACTTCTCTTCTCCAGCTCAACAGCCCCAGCTCTCTCTGTCTCCTCATCACAAAGATGCTCCAGACCCCTCAGCATCTTTGTGTCCCTCCCTGGACTCTCTCCAGTAATTCCGTGTCCTTCCTCAGCTGGAGAGCCCAGAACTGGACCCAGAACTCCAGATGCAGCCTCACACTACTCACACTCTTCCTAATGCATCCCAGGCCTTGTTGGCCACATGGGCACATTGCTGGCCCATGGTCAACCTGTCGTCCATGTTGGGGTCTCTGCAGCTTCGGGGGCAGCTCCAAGCAAATTCCCCCTGTGATGAACCTGACTGGGTGCTGGAGAACCTGGGGTGCAGTGAGCTGCCCCCCTGGCATCCCTGTGCATGCACCCATACACACCCAGGGCTTCTGTAATTTTAGATGAATCACACAGATTCTTAAAATAATACATATCCTGCCCCAGACTTGGATTGTAAGGTGGATGAGAGCTTCTCAGTTGAGACATAAAGATGTCTCAAGGGGAAACACACATCTCAGACAGGCCTCTCCCCCTCCTCTTCCCATTAACTGGGGGTCTCAAGGGCTTACTCGCCCATACTGGGATGTCTGTCATATCTGAAAATGCACGAGGTGGATCCAGGTCCTACTTTGCCAATTACTCTTGGCTTCCATCAGTGGAAATTCAATTAAAGCAGGAGGAAGGGGTTATGTATGCTTCAGTTTAATTAAAACCTCTTTATGCAGCACACTATCTTCTCCTAAGAAAGCAGTGGAATGTTTTAGGATAAAAAGAATTAAAAGTAAAATATGGTTTGGGTTGGAAGGGACCTTTAAAAGTCAGGTAGTCCAGTCCCACTGCAATGGGCAGGGACATCTCCAACTAGATCTGGTTGCTCAGCAGCCTTTCATTCTGCACCACCCCTGAGGCTTCACAAGGATGATGATGAAGATGTTGTCTCCTTCCCACCTCACCCTTACTGACCCTCCAAGTGAATCCTCCAAGCCAACACGTTCCTTCACCTCTTTTCACCACACGTTTGTCCTTCAAAACAGCCCCTTCCCACTGCTGCCTCCCTGCCCCAAAGGTGAGTCATGGGTTCAAGAACACGGAGAGTGATTATTTTGTGATGGAAATGGACTGTTTACCTTGTGCTGGCATCGTACCCATGACCAAGGGGCAACGACTTGCTCAAGGACTTCATCAGCTCTCATCTTCTCCTTGTGCAAAGGTTGAGCTAGAGCAACGAGCTCAGGAGCCGCATCCCACGCAGCTCTTTGGGGAATCCGAGCATAAAGTTTCTGTCCATTGCAACGCAGCGAGCTCTGGAATCTTCTGCTTTTCCAGGATACACAAAAGTGACTGCGGGGAGGCGGGAAATTAGGCTGAAATAAATAAATTAAACCCAGCAGGAGGGGATCGGCATGCTGCTTGAATTAGTGTGGAGGGTAATTGTAAACAACTGGGGAAATGTGCCTTAAATTAATTTTTTAGGACCTAATGGGATTTTGCTTGGCCCATAGTCAAGAATGAAAAGCCTTCGATGGCAAAACAAGGCACTTTGCATAAATTAGGAGTTATGACATTAGCGGAGCTGGCTCTTCTTGGCTGGCGGCTGAGGGTGTGTGTGCGTATGTGCGCGCCTGCATGGAGCATTTGTTTTATTTATTACCTAAGAACTCGTTTAAAGAAGTTATAACAGGAACAGGAGGATCTTGACGCAGACACTTGAAAGGCGGGATTCCTTGGCTCTGTCTGGCACGTCACGGGTGGGGAGCATCGGGGAGAGAGAAGGACAAGTCACCGACCTCTTTGTCTGGCCATGTATTGAACTGGAGTGACATTTTCCTTCTGGAGAGTGGTATGTTGGGAAAAGTGACTCCCCAGGACAGAAAGATTTCTCTGGAAGAAGGGATGAGGTATTTTAGGGAAGAAAATGGTCTGAAATGACAGCCATGGAGCTGGAGAGAACAATTAATATCATCTTCAGAATTAATCTTTAGCCAAAGACTGTGAAAAACTCACCCTGGGAAATACATAGATTGTCCATAACACCTATGAAACCAGCAGGCTGGGGCCGGAAACAAAGAAATCATAGAATTATAGAATGGTTTAAAATTCACCCAGTGCCCCCCTGCCATGACAGGGACATTTCACCAGCTCAGGGTGCTCAGAGCCCCGTCCAGCCTGGCCTGGGATGTCTCAGGGATGGTTCATCCACCCCCTCTCTGGGAACCTGGCCCAGGCTCTCACCACCCTCAGGGCAACAATTCCTTCCTCATGTCCAGCCTGAATCTCCCTCCTTCAGTTTAAACCATCACCCTTGTCCTATCGCAACAGGTCCTGCTCAAAAGTCTGTCCCAATGGTGGACAAAACAAACCCAAAATGGTTTGTAGCCACCACATCTTGGCTCCAGTGGCACTGAGGGTCACCCACTCCATATCTGGGTCCCTCTCCAGTGCTGCTGATGGTTATGCTGTATGAGGGTCTTTCTTATTTCAGTATTTTAATTGCAGCACTGCAAAAACATTGATGTTTTCCACGTGCTGGTTGAAGAATAATACTGTCTTTTCTTGGGAAACTTAAATTTTTCACTATGTTCTTATATTATCTTCATAAGTAATACTTTTCTTTTTTACTCTTTAGTTGTTTTTTCTTTTAATTTTCCTCCTCTGCGAACCATAATGAGGTTTAAAACAACGTTATGCTGTCTGCTGGACTGAAGTAAAGGAAACCTGCACCTGTTCTACCCAAACCCACCATGAACACCACTGGCCACCAAGAAGGACTTCCCATGATCCATTAGCTGTGAAACTGATTTATTTCCAAGCAGTATAAAATAAAATCAAACGTTTTGGGTTTGCTTTCGCTATATACACTCACATAAGTGGGAGGTACGTCCGCTGACCTCAATGTCCACCACTTCTGAAGCGCTGGAGGCCTCGTCTTTCTGCAAGCGGTTCTGTTCTGTGGAGTCTGGTGCATCTCCATCCCCTGGGCAATCCCAGCAGGAAAGGACTATCACATCCCCCAGAATCTCAGCTTTCCTTGATGTTTATCCGGGCTGATTTTGAGGAAAAGCCCAAAAAGAAACCCCCTTTTTAACAGATGTCAAAATAACTCTAAGACGGAGACTAGAATGTGAACTTGGAGCTTGACAAGGGATGGGCTTCTGCTTTCTCATCAAGCAGAGGTTTGGGTTAGACGCCCCAAACTTATGGCAGCTCATTTGTTAATATCTTTGAAAGTGGCTTTAAGAGGCCGTTTTAACAAAGCCATGGGCTTCCTCATGCTCGAAGATCACAGTCATAAACTAAATACCTGCACAGTCTAAAAGTGTCAGAGTTCTGTAACTAAAGTCTCCAGCAACTCTATTCCTGCCATTCTTGGCTGCTCAATCAAGTAAGAAAGTGGTAATACGCATTTATTAAAAATGGAGCTTTCCCTTTACGCATTTCACATCGATTAAGCTGTACATTAAATTCAGTTTGCTATTAGGTTAATTTACCTTCCACCCCATTTCTCACTCTGCTTGGAAATGGGATCCAGATGGACAATATTTCAGAGTTTAATTCGAACTCGTTAAAGTCAGTGGAAGTTTTTTGGCTTTTTGCTTTATTCCCCATGAATTTCAATAGGCTCTGGCCCCTTTATCACTCTGCACAAGCTGCCTGGTCGCAGCCCCCATCTCCGAAATGCCAATAGCAATTTAAAAAGCTGTGAGAAGTTTAATATTCCTTCTGCTTTTATTATTCCGACAGAATGAAAGCAGATTTGTATCCCCGCTGGAGGCAATAAAGCCATCCCCATTTGATCGTGGGGGCACATGAATGTTCAAACGCCGCCTCCTGCCAAAATTGAAGGTCCTTCATCAGCCAAACTCCAAATGACTTCGGCAAGACTTAGCCAGCACAAAAATAAAAGGAGAGCAGCATCTTCATGGGTTTTAAGCATGAAACTGCCTTCCAGTGTGACCTCCGCAGCATCCCGATGACCTTACGTAGGCCTGGTGCCCAAATATCTGCCCCACTTCTGAGCAGAAGCATCCTCAGATGTTAACGCAGAAATAAAAGCTTTTACTACTATTTCAGGCCTCCCCGAGACTTTCATGCATTTCCATTAATAAACTCTCTGGACTGCCTCTTTTTTGGCATCGTTCAACCACCACTCCAATGGAGACCAGCTGAAAAGCTTCTCTCTTTCTCAAACCGAAGCGTTGACAGGCATGGGAAGACCCCTATCCTTACATCTCCATAGAAAACGTTTGCCAGAAGTTTTTTGGCGTTCCGGAGGGTTGTGCTTCACGCAGAGAGGGGGACAGGTCCTGAAGAAACTCTACACATGAGCTGGTTTTCAGTTTTCTGAAGGACAAAGCCCCAGTAGCACCAACGCCTTGAGCAAGCGCTTTCCAGAACATCAAGCCATGGAAACTTCTGCCAAGCGCTCCCAGGACACGAACCACCCTCAGCTTTACAAACATGCCATAATTCTCCATTAAATACAGATGAACGGTTAAGTCCTTCTCTCTTCTTTTCTTTCTTTGTCATTATTTTAGTGAACAATGGGTCAAAAGCCTGCAGCCAGGCAGCTGAGAATGAAACACTCCCAAGAAAAACCATGCCAGACCTTTCCTGGTGGTACCTGGGTGGAATGATCTCATCCGACCTCCAGTTTTCCCCAGTTCTTCACATAAATAAAGTCATTAAAAAACGCATGGCTTTGCTATTATTAGTTACATTTACAATATCCAAATGCCTGGGAGATATTGTTTTATTTAATACAGCTTCATCTACCGCAGATAGAGGCCATGAAGAGCTGTGGTAGGTTGGCCTGTTGTTGAAAACTGCTTTTTACTGGGCATTTTCTGCTCCCTAACAATCACGTAATAAATTCAGCGGGAGTTTTATTAGAACTCTTGGGGTGTTTTTATTTCAAATATTGTAATACGAAGGGGAAAAAAATAATCATACAAAGCTTGAAGCAATTCTTGGCTCTCTTGTTTTAACACACGTTTCGAAAGGAAGAGCCATTCAGAAACAAGACGACAAACACCGTTTAGGGCCAAGTGAAACGGGTTTGGTTTTCTGTAATAAAGTTGCAATATTTTCATGGAGAGGGGTGACAGGGAGGGGATTCTGACCCTCTGCTCTGGGTCCCCAGACAGGACACACATGGAGCTGCTGGAGAGGGGCCAGAGGAGCCCCAGGAATGACCCGAGGCTGGAACAGCTCTGCTGGGGACAGGTGAGAGAGCTGGGGGGTTCAGCTGGAGAAGAGAAGCTCCGGGGAGACCTTAGTGCAGCCTTTTCAGACTTAAAAGGGGCCCATGAGAAAGATGGGGACAGACTTTTGAGCAGGGCCTGTTGTGATAGGACAAGGGGTGATGGTTTAAACTAAAGGAGTGAGATTCAGGTTAGACATGAGAATCACAGAACCCCAGGGTGTCAGGGGTTGAAGGGCCCTGGAAAGCTCATCCAGTGCAATCCCCCCATGGAGCAGGAACACCCAGATGAGGTTACACAGGAAGGTGTCCAGGGGGTTGGAATGTCTGCACAGAAGGAGACTCCACAACCCCCCTGGGCAGCCTGGGCCAGGCTCTGCCACCCTCACCCCAAACAAGTTGCTTCTCATCTTTCAGTGGAACCTCCTGTGTTCCAGTTTGAACCCACTGCCCCTTGTCCTGTCACTGGTTGTCACCCAGAAGAGCCTGGCTCCATCCTCCTGACACTCCCCCTTTATATATCTGTAAACATGAATGAGTCCCCCCTCAGTCTCCTCTTGTCCAGCTCCAGAGCCCCAGCTCCCTCAGCCTTTCCTCACACGGGAGATGCTCCACTCCCTGCAGCATCTTCATTGCCCTGAAATAAATTGTTGTCCCTGTGGGTGGTGAGAGCCTGGCCCAGGTACCCAGAGAGGTGGTGGATGAACCATCCCTGAGACATCCATGTGCTTGTATGAAACCCTGCCACAAAAAAAATACTAGATCAGATAGAGAGCTTCATGACCCTTGGTCGCTTTGGCCCCGTTCCTTCAAGACACCTGGGCACCTGACCCCATTTCAGCACAGCAGCATTAACGTGGGCTGAAATCAGTAGGTCTTGCCACGTCCATGTGGCCCAGCACCCCGTCTGTCATATGAGGACATATGCAAAGGGCTGTAGCTCCCCTGGCTGCTGGTTCTACCCACAGAAACGTCACCAGGGGTCAGAAGTAGGTGCTGAAACTCCTGAAAACACAGGCTTTGGGCACTCTTGAAATCATCCCTTTTGAAGGTACCAAAGAGTCCTAAGACACCCCCATTGGTCATGCCATATGTAGGTG